>NC_142934.1:101110162-101137662 GCF_046866305.1 Octopus bimaculoides | reverse complement strand
TCTCGTATTTTTTTAATATTCATAAATATTAATGATATTATTTTTCTGCATTCTTTTCTCTATTTCCATAATATTGTAACCAATATAATAATAATAATAATAATAATAATAATAATAATGATATTTACCATGGTGGAATATAATGTGGTGGAATTTACCACGGTGGTATTTGCCGGTCACCTATATATATATATATATATATATATATATATATATATATATATATATATATATATATATATATATATATATATATATATATATATATATATATATATATATATATATATATATATATATATATGGGAGAATATACAAAAAATAACAACAGACGAGGACAGGTGGTGTAAATAACAAAAGTATATATTAGTATGACGCTCGGGAATACGGAAAGTCTTTGACGTTTCGAGCTACGCTCTTCAACAGAAAGAATACGGAGACAAGGAGAAAAAACACGGAGAAAAAAAATTGAATAGTGTTCAGTCAACGGTCAATCATATATATATATATATATATATATAGTGTAGTATATTGCCACTTAAGTGTGGCTGACCCCTAGGGGTGGATGTTACTGTTGCTTTTAGCCCCAGAAGGACATCTCCTCCAGCTGGCTTATCGACACACGTCTGTGTCCTGTTTGCCAGGACACAGTCGTGTGTCGATAAGCCAGCTGTAGGAGATGTCCTCCTGGATCTAAAAGCAACAGTAACATCCACCCCTAGGGGTCAGCCACACTTAAGTGGCAATATACTACACTTTATCGTGCAGTTACTGTTAATACTTCATTTAGAGAATTAACATTGCTTATATATATATATAAATATATATATATATATATATATATATATATATATATATATATATATATATATATATATATATATATATATATATATATAGGAGGATGTACCCAAGTGGACTGGAATTTTGCAATATTTTACACGTTTACTGCTTTCAAAACATTCTCTATTTGAAGCAATGCGTCGGCCCAGACGCGTTTCGCACTGTTCGAAGTAGTTCTGGAGCTCTTGCGAAGTCATGCCTAGCACCAGCTTTCGTCACTAGTGATGATTTTCGGAAAAAAATGTCCCACTGTGTTTTTAGCTCGCGACATGCATTCGGTCATGACTGCTTTTTTTTCTTCTGTGAGCAAGCGTGGAACAAATTTTCTGTAACTCTTTTCATTCGCAACTCGTTACTCAATATACGTTGTCAGGAATTCCAGAACCAGCCACTAATATCAACATGTCCGTCAATTGTTCGGTGATAGCTCCCAATGATCTGTTCATGAATTCTCATGGTGTATTCATTCTTTCAGGATGTGAATGGTCTCCCCGAATGTAGTTGGTCTTCAAGTGACAATTACTCACTCCCAAAGCGGGGCAACCACTTGTAATCTTATGTTTTGCTCATGGCATCATCCTTGTACGCCTTTTGAAACATGACAACTCTTTCGGCGTCCGTTTTCCCCAACAGAAACTAAAATTTCACGGAAGCTCTTCGTTCGTTTCAGCCATCACAAAAACCGAAGAACAGGTAAAAGCACAGCAAAAATGTCGTACCACGTGGCAGTGCACCTACACCCAACGACGCTGGTCGGCACTCTGATGCCTAAGGTTCGTATGAAGTGGTTTCTAGGGCTCAAAGCCTAAACTACAATGGACTTGTCCCAGAGAATATCTTATAATTAATTAGAATTTAATTAAATTTTAATATCAATGAATACACTTGTCCGATTTCTGAATAGATTTTCAAATGTAGACTGTTAGGTGTTGTGACACGAGTTATGTATATTTTGTTATCAGAATAGAGTGTTTTTAAAATAGGAATGTAGGTCAGAACACTGTCTGTTAACGTAACTGAAAGATACGCAGCATGGTTCATGTGGAATATGGTAACGAAATGGTTCAGAAGAAAATAAAATACTTTAATTAGGTTGTATCTATATTGGCGCCATATGTAAGGATGAGGTTTGGATGGCGGTCCTTACAAACTCTGGGGCAATTCGTCACAACATGGAGGTGAGCAGTTCTTTGTTGCTTAATGAAGTAAGTTGAAGCTTACCGGAAACCAAATCTTGCAGACGATTCCGCACTTTTATTTAGGATTACGCTTACTGGACTAGAACGGTAAAACTTCATAACTGACTTTCCATAGTTGTTCTATACGTAACTCATATAATTTCAAAGCAGAATTCCTCAACGTAGTTTTGCTTTCAAGGCAGAGAGTGGCTTTATTTGAAATTATGCATAATCAACATTACCATAATACAGATGGAGAAGATTTATTGTTTCTCTTTGTTTCTAATATGGCATGCATCTCCTTCACAAATGTAGCCGCTGCAATAACATGTGTATCATTTCTTCGGAGTGGCTTCAAATAAAACTCCATTGTCCCCACATAACGAAAGGGAGTGGACAATAGCATATCCCATCATGAAACCCAGCCATTTGTTAGGTATGTACGTAATTATTTCTGTATTCCATATACATAACTACCTACCTATCTACATACATACATACATACATGCATGCATGCATACATACATACATACATGCATGCATGCATACATACATACATACATACATACGTACATACATATGCTCGTACTTAAAATAGTGGCACAGAAACGGACACAAATTTTCCATATCTCTCCTATATAAATTTATTGCCACCTACTGAGTAGTATTCTTATGTAATTGTCCTTTCCGTATCAATTGTTAACATATTCTACCTATCAGTCTATCTATCTATCTATCTATCTATCTATCCATGTACCTATCTATCTATCTATCTATAGATACATACATACATACATATATATATATATATATATATATATATATATATATATATATATATATATATATATATATATATATATATATACATATATATATATATATATATATATACATACATAGAAAAGCTCTACATTGTATTCGTCCCATCTTTGTTGAGCCCTGTGTGGTTAATAAAGAAATGTATCTATCTATTTATCTATCTATCTACCTATCTATCTATTTAGCTAGCTAGCTATCTTTCTATCTATCTATCTATATATCTATCTATCTATCTATCTATCTATCTATCTATCTATCTATCTACCTACCTATCTATCTATCTATTTATCTATCTGTATGTCTGTGTGCCTGCCTTTTCTCTGTCTAGTGATTGATCGCTCTATCTATATGCGTATGATTCTGCTTGGGTGTATATATGTGTGTCTGTATGTCTCTCTATCTCTGCGTTTGTGTGTATATGTGTGTGTGCTTGAGTTAGCGTTCATGCTTACATGCAAGCACATCCTTAAACATATGAAACAAATATCGTCTGATATGACATTCTCCATGTCAAACAATTGCACATTACATTATCCGTTTGTCTAAATTCACTCACGCTCTTGTTTATTACTTTCCTTTCTACATTTCTACAATTTTTTTTTTTTTGCTTAGATTACTTTGTCTCATTTTTACATGAATGTGAACACTAACCACTGAATAATCAATTACGATTCTGTAGATAACCCTTCTTTTATTTTTCATTTATTACAAAACAATTTACTACATCATCTGAACATCAACATGTTAACATTTTTTTTATGCTTACGTGTAAATCCTGATCCTAAAAGCTTTCTGGCGACAATGAAGATAAATTTCTGGCGGCTGCGCAGTTATTAATATTGAAGCGGATTTTATCTGTGTTTTAGTCTTTGCTATATTCGTTGTAGATTATTTCTTTTTTACCTGTGTCTGCTGTTGCTATTGCATCGTTCTTAATCATACTGATGCTATTGCTGGGCTTCTTGCTTTTAATAATAATAATAATAATAATAATAATAATAATAATAATAATAATAATAATAATAATAATAATAATAATAATAATAGTAGTAGTAGTAATAATAAAAATAATAATAGTAATGATAATAGTAATTATAATAATGACAATAATAATAATAATAATAATAATGATAATAATAGTAGTAGTAGTAGTAATAATAAAAATAATAATAGTAATGATAATAGTAATTATAATAATGACAATAATAATAATAATTATTATTATTACTATTATTATTATTATTATTATTGGTGTTGTTGTTGTTGTTATTATTATTATTAATTGTGGATACTATTATTATTATTATCATTATTATTATTATTATTATTATTATTATTATTATTATTTTTATTATTATTATTAATTGTGGATATTATTATTATTATTATTATCATTATTATTATTATTATTATTATTATTATCATCATTCAGGCGGCGAGCTGGCAGAATCGTTAGCACTACGAGCAAAATACTTAGCGGTGTTTCGTGTGCCACTACGTTCTGAGTTCAAATTCTTCTTAGGTCGACTTTGCCTTTCATCCCTCCGGGGTCGATAAATTATATACAATTTACGCACTGGGGTCGATGTAATTGACTAGTCCCCTCCCCCAAAATGGCTGCCTTTGTGACAAAATTTGAAACCGTTATTATTAATATTATTATTGTTGTTGTTATTATTATTATTATTATTATTATTATCTTCATCATCATGCTCATTATCATCATCATCTTTGTCGCCGTTCTCGTCGTGATCGTTTTGCGGTTTTTAATGTTTTATAAACATCACCACCACTATCACTGCTACAAATATCATTATCATCATCACGTTTCCTCACCTTCGCCATTAAGACATGCAAGCATACACATTTACATAATCAATTACTAGCGTATGTCTTGATTACTGGATCTGCATTTGTGCGATCATCTTGGCTACTCGTGTGGACCAAAAAATGGGATCCGGTCCATTATGTTTAAAATGCCGTAAACTATTACTTTACATTATAAATCTTCACATTTATCCAAAATACGAGCAAAGAACCAGGCGCGTATACCGATTCAGGAAGCCTTTAAACACCACATTATTTAATTCTTCAAATAACACATGAATGTCAATATTCACGCATGAATAATACCTGCATAGATTAAGGTTTTTTTTTTAAATCATAAGGGTTGGAAATAAATCTGGAAAATTGTTTTTGAATGCTGAACAAGTATACTCACCTAGAGAAGGTGTACAGAGAGCCGCACAGAGATGGTACACAGAGGTGTAGTTCAGGCGATGAAAACCCATATGAGGTATCAAGCGATGATGTAGCATTGCTATATTTCCAGCAAACTTCAAAATGACAATAACATACATAAGTAAATTAGACATAAACCTAAGAAACAAAATACATTTAGTTAAGAATTGAACACCCTGACAATACAGAAACAATGAAAAAACAAGGAATTACATGATAAGGAAAAGAGATACGGAAGCGGTTGAAACACATAGATGCGAAAATCTGCAGTCTCTGTGGAGCTATGATTGAGTATGTCATATTCATCATAATGAGCTATCAGAAAATGTCATCGATCTATGACGCATTTTCTTATCAAAGCATTGTCCATTGTAGAAATGGTAAGCATGACGACAATGATATTATTATTTACATGATGTGAAGATAATTATCTATATAATATGGAAGAATGTTTTTTACTGAATATGGACCAAGAGAAAACTGCATGTACTCGAAGAGATATAAGTTTAATGCCATAAATGATCCGTTCAACTGTTTGCGTGTCAATATCTGTAGAAAAGAAAGGATGAAGGCGAAGATACCAGAAGAAAGCTGTTTTCTTGATGTGATTAATGCTTGACGCAAGGTATAGGAGCAGTCATATTACATAACAAGATGGTGGTGGTTCATGCCTCACGTTGTCGAATATCAGAGTGATCATTTATGCCATAAAAAATTCACATTATAAGTTTTCGACGATATACTTGATCATCGTCCGTTATTATCTATTAAAAACGTCGAAGAAAGCACTTCCTATCCATACCGCTAATAGGGTATAAAGTTGAGGCATTATATTATTAGACAATGATATCAAGATGGCGTATGTGCCAGCCAAGAGATCAAGTACACGTTGATTGTTTGTCAAGGCTGTATTCGAGAAATGCAGAACCATTTGAAGACATCGTGGTTGCTGCGCTGTGAGCGGAAAATGAAACTGAAAATGTTTTGTGTAAAGTCATTCCTGAACTGCCAGTCACATCGCAAGACATAAAATTAAAATCTTAGAACGATAAATTCATTAAAAAGCTGAGGCGAAGCAAATGCTGAAAGCAAAAATAGATAGAAATATGCGCAACACAAATTCGAACCCATTCTCAGTGTATGACAATTTGTTGATGTACACACAAAGAGCTGTAGTGCCAACCACACAACATAAGCGATTACTAAAGGAAATTCACATTGGTCACCAAGGAATTTCGAGAATGAAATTGTTAATGAGAAGTTATGTATATTGGCCAACAATGGACCGGGGAATTCAAGAAAGCCTGCTGAGAGTGTAACGTAGCTGCACCAGCACCTACCACTAAATAGTAACCGTGGCCAAAAACAGATATTCCTTGGCCCAGACTGCATGTTGATTACGCAGGTTCACTTATGCGTTCATATTGTCTTGTTGTGGCGGATAATTTTTCAGAGTGGCCTGAAGTGCATAAGTGTAAAAAGCCTACATCTGCTGTTAAAATAAATTTTTACACGAATTGTGCTTAAGTTATGATATTCCTGATACCGTTGTGTCTGAAATGGAATTCAACAGAGACAATTTTGTGAAATGTGCGTTATCAAACATATCACCCATCCGCCAATCATCCTAGGTCTATTAAACTAGCGGAGGGCGTTGAAAAAGCGAACAATAGAGTAACGGACAACTTTGCATTTCAACAATTTCGAAGAGTATACCGAGTAAAACCTAATCCGAATACCCAGTCGAGTATGTCATCTCCTGAATTGGTGTTTGATAGAGAAATCGGATCCGCCTTTCATATACTGATACTAAGTGAAATTAGAAAAAAACGACGAATAACGAAATTACTTCAAAATTCTCTAAGTCCAGGTTTTTCATTCTTTTCCAATTTCGAGTACTAGAAAGTGTAGTTTCAAATTTTGGTGATGCTGGTACCTCAAACGTGCCGTTTGAGTTACCAGTGATTTCAGTGAGGTACCATAGGCATTTCATTTCGTCGCACAGTACTTTCATAACGATTTCATTTTGCGGGACTGTTTTTTTTTTCTTAAGCAAGTTAATATGTCTTTTGTTGTTTAATTATCACACCGTCCACCCAGATTTCTTTAGCGTATCTATAGGTAAAATAAAAAAAAAAAACTTTATCACCTAACTTGTGCAATTTTAAGTATTTTTGTTGACCTTTTTTTTTTCAGCAGGTATCAAATTATCAAAAACGAATCTGACCTAAGTATCATGTATCAATAATAACAGACGTTAATCAGTCTCTTGACGAAAATGTCTACCGTGCAAACATCTGTGTAATTTATTTACGGCAAAAATGAACGCTAGAGGATCTTTTTAGATTTGACTATATTTTTTCTCTGCTGATATCAGAGAACGGGAGGTATAAAACAACGCCTTCATGTTACCATCATTATATATATGTAGCATTACTGCTCCTCTAATGTACTCAGATGGAGATGAAATCTCTGCTGCAGGATCGGAGTGTGTTAACGTCAAATCAGATATTACTATATTTCTTTTTAATTTCGTCCAACGCCTTCTGAAAATTTTCCAGTCAATTCCATCTTTTGTCATATCTTTTTCCACTGGGGCCCTCACCGAATGCATATTTGGAATATAATTTTAGTAATAATTTGCCAGTCCGCAAAAATCACGTAAATGGATTATCGCAGACAAAAATACAAAAGAACCTCAATGAAAATTTGTATATGTAAAAATTAACAACACAAACGTAAAGTTACAATTGCATATAAGCGGCGAACATCTCAATGATCAACGCAGACACATGGAAAAAAAATCGAGAAACCTAAATCAAATGGAGCATCAAAAGTTGTAATGCTTGTAAGGTCGCTATATTAGACGGAGGGGGAATATTTTTGTTTGCCCCCGACGTGTTTGGTTGATGTCTATTTCTGTCAATGATATCCTATCTAAATATCGTATTTTCGGTAAGAAAATTTCACACTTTTCTTCACTCAAAGCAAAACCGTAATTCCTAAATTTTTCGTATACATATTTTGCGTACTGAACGTGTTGATCCTTGGATTAGCTTTTAATGTGTATATCATCTAAATATGAAATTTCGTGTTCTCAGTCGTCCGCTAACATTGCATCCAAAATCTCCTTGAAAATTCGCTGCAGCGACTTTTAATCGAAATGGTAACGTGTATTTATACAGTAATTTATGTGTTAATTCTTAAGTATTTAGAACATTCATCGTCTACTTTGATTTATAGCTATGCATCAGAGAGATCAAATTTAGAAAATATCTTGCCACCGTTTAATTTCGCAACCTCCAAAGTAGGTAGCGGTTAGTGGCACGTTTTAAAGACATTCGTTTAAAACAGTGGAAAAATCAGCACACACTCTGATTTTATTATTGTTTTTCTTATTGTACACAGTCGGTACTACCCATTCAAAATAACTGCAATTTATTCCTACTTTCTATAACACTAAGTTTATCTGATGAAATGCCTCGAACGGTGCCGTTCGACTTTGTTTAAATGTCTGTATAGCGTTTCCTTGCACTGGAAACCATGCCTTCGTTTCAGTACACAAACCTAATTTATCGGACAGAACTCCAGGAAAAATATTAAAAACTTTTTTTTTTTTTTACAATTCGTCTGGCGACCTATTTATGCTGTAGGAAAAATCACTTACATTTTTATTGAAAAGTCAATTCCATTCCGTCAGTACCGAACAAAATTGCTGTACTATTTAACACAAAAACTTTTGCCTTTAAGGTTTTTCACGAAACTTTTTTTCTTGAAACACCAGGTGCAAGTTTCCATGTTCCATTTGATTTAGGTTTCCCGATCTTTTTCCATGTATCTGTGTCAATAATTGAGATGTTCGCTGCTTATATCCAATTATAACTTTACGTTTGTATCATTAATTTTTACAAACACAAATTTTCTTTGAGGCTCATTTGTATTTTTGTCTGCAATAATCCTTTTACATGATTGTTTTTCTGTTCAATCCTATTTTAGGTTCTGTCCTAAAATGTGAGTTTTTATGGCCTATTTCACCAGCTTGTAGCATTTTGTATTTTTAAAGGGACAGTTATTTTTAAAATGTAGACCACCGTAACATGGATTCGATCTTGATAATTTTGTTTTCTATTTTCTTATTCGTCACCGGTCTACATGCCTGAATCTGAGATTAATCTTTCTCTTCAACTTTATGTCAACGGTTGACCGTAGACTGATAGCAACACGAACTGCCAAACGTGCATAGCTCTTTATTTCATAAGAATGAGACAGTCAAACCTTTTGTCACTTGAGTGTTGGTCAGACTCCTTCCACCACAATGTCTATATTAATTGGTTGAACACAGAGAATTAACGCCAGATAAAATTAATGGGGTGAAAGAAAGGTGTTTTGCTGAGAAAGGTACGATGCAGAGAACGTCTCTGCATTAAGATCTGAAATAGAAGATCTTCTCTATACTGATGATGGAGGTCCGTCTTATCTTAAGTTTTATCCATATGGTCACGTATTGTGATGAACTACATCTACAAATATTATCGTAGATCCTCGAGCTCCCCAGTAACAGCTGATAAACTTCCACCCCTTGAATTTCCTCTGCCGTTTGTACTTTGTGTAAGTTGTACATATATATATATATATATATATATCTATATATATATATATATATTTACACTAAAATATTCATCAGAAAGCCGCCACATTTTGCTTTCTCTCTCTCTCTCTCTCTCTCTCTCTCTCTCTCTCTGTTTTTCTCTCGCTTTCTGTACACACACACACACACGCGCGCACACACACACACACACACACACATATATATATATATATATATATATATATATATATATATATATATATATATATATATATAGAGAGAGAGAGAGAGAGAGAGAGAGAGAGAGAGAGAGAGAGATGGGGGGATAGAAAGAGAGAAAGATGAAAATACGTGTTGAACACTGCATTGGTGGATAGAATTTCTTTATTTGTGTATTAAAGCTAGCATTGTTTTCATTTTAAGAAAAATAGAAAAGATCTTAATATTTTAAGAATTTTTCAACCCTGGCAAATGGAGGAATGCTGTTCGTCCCCGTTTTGGATGAAACCATAAATCCCTTTGAATTCGTGGAGATTCTCCTAAAGAAAGCAATAAATTAAAGAGTGCATTAAATAGACATTCATTATCTTTCTCCCCCTCTCTCTCCATCTCTCTCGCTCTTTTCCTCTCCTATTTCCGAAACTGGAGTCATTCTGAAAACTTACCTGAACGTTTCCCCACTAGCAACACGTTATGCTGCAAAGCATCTACTACAGAATTACTATATTGCTTGCAATAACAAGAGTGAAAATGAATCGGTTATGACGCCAGTGGAAGTGATATGAGATAACCCACAAATTACTATAGAAGACCTATAGCAGGTGTATGTTGCTAGACGATAAACTCTGTGCGCAGTCCATGACAAACTTTGGTTCATACACTGACCTGTAACGTAACAGAGAAGCATGATGCACGTTAAATCACTTGAATTACGCTATCTAGAGTTACCATTCACTTCATTGAGACTGTCATTGAAATCTCAGTTAACTGAATGGCTGCTAGTATCGATGTGCAACATATTATTTCACGTTAAGATTTATGGCATACTTGTAGTTTCTGATAAGTGGGTGTCCAAACCGAAGAAAAGGAATTTCATGTTCGAAACGACTGATTTATTCGTTCCTGATTAAAAAATAAAACACCCCAAAAAATGATGTTGTAGGATATTATTATTTGGCTGGTGGTAATATTGTCTTGCGTAAAGAAATATATTTAAGGTTATTAACCATGATGAATGGAATTAAGTAATCTAGTAAACAAATCGATGTAATGACATAAGGAATTTATTTATTGCTGCTGTTGATTCGCTTATTTCTTTTGCTGCTGCTGTTATTCATGTTGTTCTTGATGTTGTTGTTATTACTGGTGATGGTGGTGACAATGGTGAGGGAGTTGTTCATTTAACTTCCTGTTATTGGATCGGAGTATCTTACATGATTGACTTTTTCTAATTAAAGCTAATTGCCCTTTTGGAGAATAATTTGACCCGAGATAATGTTGATTCGGGTCGATGTTGGCGCGTTTTATTATGAATGTATGGTGGTGGCGTAAAATGGCGAGGACGGTGTATATTGATGCAGAGATGGAGATGTTTACGAAATCATATATAACCTTGGAAGTGGTGTGTTTTGCTGGTTTGCCGCGGGTATTGATTTTTCTTTTTTTTTTTTAATATTTATCGTTTTTGTAATTTCCCTCAAGGGCATTCATGTTGTAGCTGTGGAATTTAAAGTATTAATGATGATGATATATGACAGTAATGATGATGACGATGATGATGATGATGATGATAAGGAGGTGGAGAAGGGGAAGGACGACGGTGACGACGACCATAACCACAGCGACATCGACGATGACAATTCTAACAATACGACGACCATGAACATCATGATGGCATCCACTGTGATAATGAACACGAAAAGTGATGATGTATATTTTTTGCTTATGTTGGTGATGCTGATGGCAATGGTGATCCTAATGATGATGCTGATGATGGCTTTGTTCATGACGATGAGCGTTTTGTTGATGATGACAATGATTAAGAAAAATAATTGATTACTAATTATCAGTTTCGGTGTGCAATCATGTTTAGAGCCATGACATTAATGAAGATGATAATGATGATGATGTTAATGACGATGGTGATGATGATAATAACGGTGATCACGATGGTGTTGCTGCTGCTTCTGCTGCTGCTTCTGCTGCTGCTTCTGCTGCTGGTGATGATCATCATGATGCCAATTATGTTGGCTACGTCGATGGTATTTACCGAAAGCGATCAGTATTAGGGTGTGGGTGTTCGGCATTCAGCACCAGCAGTAGTTGCGGCGATTGTAGCAGCAGCAACAGCAGTGGTAGTAACAGCAGCAGCAGCAACAGTAGTATTAGTAGTAGTAGTAGTGGTGGTGGTCGTCGTCGTCGTCGTTGTCGTCGTCGTCGTCGTCGTACTGGTGGTAGTAGTTGTAGTAGTAGTAGTAGTAGTAGTAGTAGTAGCAGCAGCATTAGTAGTAGCAGTACTAACAACAATTTTTTTCAAGTGTGAGAGCTCACGTCATTACTCATGTCTCAATCAATTATATCTATGTTGTACCTGACCCTGATAGGACATCTGAATGCCAGTGTACTCTCTACCAATCGTTTATTTTTCGAGTGACCCCCGGCAAATAACTTTTACCCATTACATTGAAGTGGGCATAATTTCCAAGCGGATAATAAATTACTGTACGAACTCATGAATGTCAGTTAACATCTGTGGTAGATTTTGTATTTTGTGAAATAAGAAGCGGAATTTGCAGCCTATTATCTATTGAATAATATCAAGAATGAAGGCAATGGTAAGCCTACATTAATATTCAGAAATCTAAAGACAATATGTATTGGTTAAAATAGTGAGATCTACTAATTAGGTAATGCAAGAAAAGGATATTTAATTTCATTTAATTTAATCTAAATTTAACTACAAAACGAATGGAAAACATAGTAACAAAATAATAAATGACACACACTCAACACCCAAACTCTATCTACCCATCCCTAACGATAGCTGTAGCGGTAATGCTGGTCATGTATGTACTAGATTTTTAGTGTTGTCGATTTTGTAGCAATTGTTATGGTGATATCACCAATGTGGTGTCTGGTGTTCTTTGTTTTCATAGCGGTTGTGCTGGTGATGTTTCCTGTGTTAATTGCTTATGAATTATGATGCTGTTCCTACTAATATTGTATTGTGCTACTTCGTATTATTTAAGTGCACGTGTAGTAGCTGTATATGTTTGATTGTATGAACGTGTGACTGCGTTTTTCTGCAGGTTTATACATGGGATCTGTCGCTGCATGTGCCGTACTGATTAGTATATACGTGGTTGTGTGTGTGGGAGTATGTCAGTGCGTGCATTATTGTGCGTGTGAATGTCCTCTCGTCCATTACAAATACTATTCATTGTTCAGATCCACATCTCACAATACAACGAATTAATTACATTAGATTTGTTAATTAATTGCTAATAATTTTTTCCACTAATTTAATATACGATTAGAACAATAACGAAAAAAAGAAAAAAAAAAACATTAACTATATTTAACTTCGGCAAAAAGCAGCTAAGCATTTTGTTGACGTGTTACGTTTATTCGATAATTGTACTTGAACAGACGCCAAAGTTGTTAACTCTTTGTGGTATCGTCTCTGGTTTTCTGAAATATGTATTCCTGGAGATCAACTTGACTTTTCGTCTTCGGAGGATAGAATATAAAATACGAAACTGAGACAGCATCATATGAGTGCATTTGTGCTATCTAATCCCACAGTTTGGTTTCTGAATTCAATATTTACCTAGGTACCGATAACTATTGTTGATCATTTTGCCAGAGATAAAATTAATTAAAGCCCCACCTGGACTGCGCAGTATAGTTTTCAGTGTATGAAACCTGCATCACTTGCATACAGTTGTGTACGATTAGATTTCACTATCAAGTGTGTATGACATATACGTTTTCACGACATATGATTTGAATCAAAGTATTTTTCTGACCATGTTTAAAAAATATATTGAGTGTTGGTGAAATATATTTCACGTTATCTTTTTTATAAAACACACGCCCATGAGCGATCCGTGCTAATCGCTGATATATTATTCATTGGCACTTTCAGATTCTTGAATCGGGTAGGTTTTTCGGCAGATATATTATTTTATTTTTTACTAATTCATTAACTTTGATTTACAATTTGCCATAATTTTTCTTAATCGCTGTCTATCAAATACATCTTTTTTTCACAGATACCTTTTATGTTATTCTCAGTTTCCTTGAAAGCCTACGACGTTTGTTATTTTGTTCACGTTAGATTTATATCTGTTTCACATTCTTCTTGATTACATATTTTGTAGTTCTGCAGTGGATATTTTATACGATATCTGATTGTAAATGTAGAGAAATATAATATTTATGAGTGTTCCTTTTAACATGCAGTCAATAATTTTGTTCTTTTCATATCCAGTCTTGCAGTTAATGAAAATATCATTAGTATCAGAAGAAAAATAAACACCCACAGTCGGATATCTGTTATTGTATGCAATATATATATATATATATATATATATATATATATATATATATATATATATATATATAGATAGATAGATAGAGAGAAACAGAGAGACATACATTCATAAGGGTGCGCGAGTGCGTGCTTGCGTTATATCGACATCCATTTATAATTTTAACTTTATATACATATGTAACTGGTGATTGCATTTTTTGCAAAAAAGTGCACGTTATAAAACAAGGAAAAGCGAGATTGAATTAGTTGTAATAAAAAGGCTCAGTGGTGGTTGAATTTATATGCCAGCAATTGTTATTTGGTCACATATTTTAGTATTTGTAATGATTTAGCTATAACGCGTTTGCGATGGCTTCGATTTAGTGGTTAGAATAGCGAAGCTCAGCAGCATGCTGGATGTATTAAAACATTTAAGAGATTGGTGTAAAGAAGCTTAGTAATGGGTGTAGTGAAACAATACAATAGCGATTGCCACGAAACTACCAACGCATGATAATGACACAGATAATTACCGTTTGTAATGATATTTCGATCGTGTCTATAAAGACATTGCAGTGTCGGTTTCAATTAAATAGTATGGCCATGGTTGTAATTACAGCGATATTTGATAGTTATTTGTTCCCTTTTTATTGTCTCAATGATTGAGCTAAATCTTAGTTGTAACGAAACATTTCACAGATGATCGTACAAAATGTTATTCCTAGTAATATTATCACATAGTGGGAAATGAAATGTAATAGCATATTATTGGTCGTAATGACTAAATTGTTTTGTGAATTATTTAATGATCATTCAGTGCTAGTTGTATTGAGGCAGGCACGCGGTGGTTACAAAGATACAGCTCTGTGATATGTTTGTAAAAGCTCATCTCAGGTGATAGAAAATGTATTCACTCTCCTTTCCATTTGCTCTGTCATAACCAAGGCAATTTGATTCGTGAGTTTTCAAGCCCCTAGCTAATCTTATCTCTCTAATACGATCAAACATAGTGTGTCTTCCAGAAGTTAATATGCACTCAGTTTGGTTCATCGCTTTTAAACTTACCATTCTCTGATGCAAGCTCTTTTTCTGAATCATCTCATTGTTTTTATTGCTGTTGTCTTATGGCTGACCAAAATCGGTTGCACAGATTTGAGGGAAATGTTTATGTAACATGTTAAAGCAATTTAAAGAAGAAGCAGGAATTAAATGCCAAAGATATACACTGTAAATGTTAAACCATCGGAGTGATGGTACCATTAAATACTTTACTCTTATGCTTCAGCTTATTATTTAGTATGGACTACGCCTATGTGTGTGTACATGTGCACATGTATGTGTCCTTGTGTGTGTATATACGTGTATGTATAGCATATGTATGTTTACACATACACAAATAAATAAACAGAGCCAAACATACATACAGACATAATACCAACATACATACATAAATACATACATGTATTCATACATACATACATACATATATACGTACCTACATACATACTTGTACAAATACACTGAGTGCATTCTGTTCAACATTTTCGGTTTTCTCTGAAATTTAAAAAATGCAGACGTAGCCAACGATTATATATAGATTCATTTACTTTGGCAATACTTCAGTTAACAACACTTGTATCAACTTCATTTAAAATCATGAATTTGATGTGTAAATGAGTCACTCCAGAAATTCTGAAACGTTATCAGGAGAGACGTTTATTGATTTCAATGAAGTATAAAATTCTAATCCCCTTCAAAATTGAAATTTCTAACTTCAATGTGCTTCTTACGTTCCACCAATTTTGAGGGCTCTGGTGCAGACCTCCAACGTGAAGTGTCTAAGACACTTGTCACAGCCACCTTTACCATCAAATGACCAACACTGAGATTCTCCTTTAGTTGAGGGAACAAACAACTGTCACAGCGAGAAAGGGATAGACTGTAGGGAGGTTGAGTGAGAGTTCTGATGTCCATCTGTGTCAATTGGATAACTACCATGGAAACACGCACCTTGGAAACACAGTTTGCACAAATTTTGCATTTGTTCATATCTCCGCCAATAATTCGTGATGTTCTGATGTTTCATTCTCCCATAATTCTCTTCGTCTCTCATCTGGACTCTACCCATCTTAAATCTTTTGTGGCAGCGAGGAAATTAACCCATACGGGGCATTTCACAAGTTTTGTCGCGTGTTTGCCTAATATATCACAGTTCATTATAATTTAGTGAGCTTCTAAACGTCCCGTTCATTCTACAATCTAGTCAGTTGTGAGAAGCAACGTTTAGCGATTTGTGGTCAAAATGCTGTTACAACCATCTCTTTCAACCTGGAATAACAAATTTCTCAGGCAGTTATAACTCCCTCTACTAAAAAGGAGTTTCTAAATTTCTGAAATGGACCTCGTATCTTCTGTCAACGTCTGTATTTTTCTTTTCCTTTGATGTTTCACCTCTGATAACTGGCTTGTTTGCTTTCACTTTTAGTCAGTACTATAAGATTCCATCGTAAAATGCTGTGTTGAATTATTTGTAATTCTTGTCATATTTTTGTATTGCTACTCTTGTGAATTTTTCTTTTACAATGTATGAGAACTCTTTATTGCTATTCGTTTTTAAGAATTTGATTAGAAGGACTGGTGAAACAACAAAATCTGTAAAGGTTTACTACCATCATAAATAACACGGTAATGAAAAGCAACAGATATTAAATGAAATATTAGTTGTACAGTGTCCATATATTTCATTAGATGTTCTTCCAAATGAAATATTGAAGTTAGTCGTTTCATTACTAAAATAGCTTACAGGCCCGACTAACATACTACGGTTCTGGTGGAGAATTTTAATGATGTAATTCAAACAATATCAAACAGTTAGATCGCTTTTGGTAAACACAATGATAAGGTTAAATTACATTCGCTATAAGTTTTAAAACTAAAGTATTATTCATAGGATTACATTGCCTTAATTTGAATGAAATGCCGATATACAACAGTCTAGTTTGCTATTTTCTAATAGAGGACAGTCTCTAGCATCTCCTATTTTACAGTACGTTTACTTGGCTGTGCATGATATAAGTCTTGTTATATTACACACTTTGAAATATTCTATAATTTACGAGCAAAAAATGAAGTAAAAAAAATATTCAGTTGAGTACATAGTTCCGATCAGCCCATACACTTTACATCTTACATTACTGGTGCTTGTTTGGCATTAGCTAATCTATAAACTTTTCGCTTCTCGTTCACTTTTGCCTTCCTAAATAATTCAAATAATTGCGGTAAGTAGCGGATAGGTTTCCTGTTTTTGGTACTTGAAATAAGCTTCTGTTGTAATCTAAATAAGGCAGAAATGGAACATTTTAAAAACAAGTCTACCTCAGTAAGTGTTATGTCTCAAGCTACTGCTATCTCGCCCCTTCGGATGATCTCTACGCGACTGCTACTCAACAGCTACTGAGCAGTCAGTCTACCGTCAGTCCAACTCTACCACGGTCAGACTACCTCTATTTATATGTCTTGGTCGAGCCTACTTCTTCGCTTGGGGGCGTTGACACAACAGTAAGGATTCCACAAGAAACACTATGTGAGATGAAGAAACACCTTGTGAATGTATACATCATTCTCTGAACTACAATTATCTCTGACTGCATTTCTTTTTTTGGTTTAGAAAGACCGACTGTAAGGTTTCTTTGGAAGGAGCCCATCAGATGCAAATATCCTATTTTGGGTGAATCTAGAATTACGATACGATACCCGCAATTACTCGACCTCGAAACATTTCGTAATACTTGGCAGTTACACCTAGGCACGAGTTAAAATGACTGTTCTTAAAAGATTGCTAAATGGTGAGTAGGTAATTTCATCTAGTATCAGACATATGATTCCTTATTGTATTGCTTAGGTGAAAATGCTGTCCTGGATTAAGCCTACAGAAATATTAGTTGTCAGGTGTTTAGTATTTCAGACAACCACAGATATACACCAGTATAGAGCAGTCGCTGAAACATCATCCTTTTCTATATAGAGATGCGGTTACAGGAATAAGCATCAATCTCCTAAGGGATTACACTACGTATAAATGAAGGTCTACATTAAACTTCTTATGATATAAATATTTTTATTAAAATATTGAAAAGATATCAGCGGTATAATGCCGAACGAAAATTTCCAATAAAACTACAAATCCCAAATATCTGAATACACATTTGCATAATTTTTCAAATATGCTTCAAAATAAAGTATCAGCCAAGATATAAACGTGTTTATCCAATGAAAAACATTATTTCATGAAGTTCCATATTCACCAACGTTTAGGTACATCTTATTATCTGTCCGATAAACTTCTTATGACACGCTCAGTTATGATGTAGGAGATAAGGGTATGGTAAGATCTTGCGAGTTAGTATGCTGAAATTACATGTACATGTGTAAACAATAAACAAAACCTATTGATAAACGAAGAGACAGAGAAAAATGTAGCAGGAAAACAAACTATTTTAGGCAGGCCGAAGATTTATACCAAAAAACAGAAACAAAAAACACAATTATTTGAAAGTTTACCGTTCACTTGGATATTGGAGACACTCTGCTCAAGGAAAACAACACCATTATTAAAGCATTATATCAGGCACATCATGTCAAAATTGAAAGGACTTGTTATATTGTGCAATAAAGAGAAATAAGAGTAAAAAAACAAAAACACTACGAATGATACATTTCTGGGATGCACTTGGTTCCTAATTCTCTACAGCCACAGCCTGGCAGCGAAACCATTAAGAATATAATGAAACAAAAAAAATGCATGATTAAAGTGTTGGGCACAAAATATAAATTTTCTGTAAATGAGTTATGGAACAGCTGAAAATGTTGTGTGGAATTTGTGTTCGTGGATTATCAAAAACAACTTGAGGTAAGAAAACTGAGGGATACAGTTTCATGCACATATTTCTAAATACCATGTATTAATGCATAATACTGCATACAAACAAACCTGCATACAGATATATTTTATATAATATAGACACATTAAGGGCTTAAATATATGTGTGTATGTTTGCATTTGTGTGTGCATGGGTGGGTGCATGTGTGTATTTTGGTGTGTACGTGAATGCGAGCATTTTGTACACACACGCACACACACACACACACATATATATACACAGATATACATATATATATATATATATATATATATATATATATATATATATATATATATATATATATACATATATACTTGTCCGTTCGTAAGCGTAGGCTCTTGTCTGCACACGTAAATTCCAATACACAGAGGAACACATATTCACGCAGAAAATTCTCATATAATTCAAAATACGAGTAGGATTTACGGGATATAAACAAGTATGTGTATCTAAAAATACCCGTATATACTATATGTATGTCCATGTTTGTTTGTGCGTGTGTGTGTATGTGTGTGTGTCTGTCTGTGTATGAGCGTGTGTTTGTATCGATAAATGGATGCAATTGTGTTCTGTTTATTGTCATAAAAATATGTAGCCTTCGGCAATATTTTTCCGATAAAGATTAATATAGAAAACATGATCTTTGAAGGTTTCTTCCCTACCATATATTCTTATGTAACTTTTCAAAACGAGCTTGGTGGCTGATATTAGATACACAATTGATGTAACGCTGACATACCTATACCAAGTTTCTCTTCAGGCTTACTGCTAGTCAGATTAAAAACTGAGTCATGTTTGGTTTATTCTGCTTTATTAAAAAATATGAATGTTTTTTTTATTTGTCAGTACATCATAGTGTTCTGTGTGTTTATGGTGTTTCACTATGGATTACGTTTGCATGAGAACACACATAAACCGATGATGTTGTTGGATAAATCGGTAGTTATTTTATTAGTTAAAGACTGTACATTGAAGCTCTGAATACATTCAGAATAACACAGACACACTCACAGACATGTATGTATATATGCCTCTGTGCGTATATGCGTGCGCGCACGTGTATGAGTTCGTGTTCGCGTGTGTATGTGTATATGCATGTATATATATATATATATATATATATATATATATATATATATATATATATATATATATATATATATATAGATAGATAGATAGATAGATAGATAGATAGATAGATAGATAGATAGATAGGGAGAGAGAGGGGGAGAAAGAGGGGGAGAAAGAGATTTATCTGGAAATATACGTAAGAATGATCACCCTGCGTCGACCATCACAGCTTAAAGGGTATGGTTTATTCTGCCTCTCCACATATCAATTTATTCCATCCTAAATATCCACTAGGTTTATGGCAAATCAATAATGAAAGAGATCTTTAAGTTTATCCGCCTCCCCGCAACCATTTCACTATCCAAGATATTCTGATAAGCTGAAGAACTTTCTATCTTAAATGTGCAATTTATAATTTATAATTCGAACATATTAAAACAATTGTCATTCATAGATGTAGATTCCATGAAACTAAGACCTTATGCCAATCAAATGGTAATTTGATGAATAGGATGTGATAGAGTTGTGTATATGACTAATTGTCTTTCAAAATAGGACAATAAATGTGACACATAGGAAGCCAGGTATGTTAGAAATTTGAAAAAAAAATAATTCCTAACGTTTTCTATAGATTTGCAAATTAATTCACTTAATTTTATAACAAAATGAACGCTTATTTTCTATGAATTTTGTCACTTGTTTGATACCTGCACTAAACAACCAGTTTAACTGTGCATTTCCAAAATCATCGCTAACAATTATTTATTTCAGATAATTTGGTATCGTAATATTACGTAGTAACACTGTGGCAAAATACGTGTAAACGCAACTAGAGGTTCATATCATATCTCTGTAATTTCTCCATGCCTATATACAACCGTATACTCATTTCTGTACATTTGTAAAGCTCTCTTCAATGTGGCATTAGCCTAGCAAAAGACAAAAAGTATGATTTCATAATACGTTGTTTCCATGAAATTTGTCAATTGTTTGATAAACTGCACTACATAACCAATTCAGCTGTGTTTTTCCAAAATCATTGATACCAATAATTTATCATCTAAGATAGTTTTACATCGTAATATTCCTGTGACACAATCCATGTAAATATACAACGATATGCTTAGTTTTGTACATTTCTAAAGCTATCTTGAAAGTGGTATTACCCTACCAAAAGTCAAAAACTATGATTTTATAATACGTCTTATTCAGAAATAGGAATACATGTTCTGTCTTCTTAAGCTGACATGCCTTTCTTCAAGTTTACACGCATAAGTACTTTTTTCTCAAATAGTGGCGGTATCTCAAACATTGTTCCTTAGCTTAGAATCTATACTATCCACTATATTATCCACCACATTTTGAAATTTAAACCTGTCACATGTGTAGATGTGATATTCATGCACTGTTTTGAAGGAATTTTAAAGCATCGTATCTGATGTGATCTCATGGAATGTTGTAATAGGGATTTCTAAAAGACATTGACAGGTTTTGAACAACTGACAACGATTTTCTTTTTTTTTGGGGGGGGGGGATGTAACCTTTCCACAGCTCACTAGGTTTGGGAACAATATAGAGAGCAATATTAATTTTAACAGTTTCTGATACAGAGAAACCACTTTCTCAAGTTAAGTTAACATTATATGTGATTACTACTGTAATTGATTGTTACCGTTAAGGTGACAGTAATAACTGGGGTTACTTCAATCATACAGCGCCACAAGCAAAATGGCGCATTTGTGTCGCATTCGGATATTTGAACTAGTTTTCAATTAGTGCTGCATTGCAAATAATCCGCAATAATGATGTTGCATTAATCTTTAAAATAATGCGGATCTATAAAATAATGCGTAAGTACGAAGTTTTGCCACTTTATCAGTTGAGATCTTCATATATAGATACACATGTATGCACATACACACGTATACATATAGACGCGCGCGCACACACGCACACACAGACATAAACGAAACACACGGACGCCTCTTTATTTAGCATTAATATTTCTAAACCACAAATGATTCTTCTATTTCGATGATATGTAGATATTATTAAAACTTGGTATTATAATAAATTGTTCTATTTTCTTAATTTTCTGCATTATTCAATTTTATTGTGTATTATGCTAGATGTTCAAATAACATAAAATTGTCTTTACAAAGTTCGCTTTCGGTCAACATATATATTATTTGGGTGCATTTGTGCATTGCGTTCAACGATCTGAGGACTTTAGATGTCCTTGTATGATGGAATCTCGGAGTTATTATCTATTGTATAAATGTAACACATAATTGTGTTGTTCTATTTGAATTTACGGTGAGTGTTATAACGTGATTGCATATAATGAGACGGAAGTCACAAATAAATTTCGCTCTGTGAAGTAGTAATCTGCTTTGCAAGAAAGATAAAAGCATCTAAGAATCTTACATTTGTGTGTGGTATGACTAATTTTGCTATCTGAAACAAATGTGCCAACGCATTAAAATTAATAATTGACAATATACTAAAGATAACAATGTCGCAATCTAATGAAGATTGAATACTGAAGAAACAACTAAGACAATGGCATCACTGAGGCTACTACATTTACTTATTTATTGTAAGAAATTGGTATGCAGTCTGGGAGAGTTGCTTTATTGTGAAAAGTAGAATAAAAGTTATTTTATGTGATATTTAGTAAGAAAGTAATTTGCTGGCTTTCTCAAGCGACTTAAACTTCCTGACGTTAAGTACCTGGTCGTTAGATTATATATTTCCATTTCACACACGTTTTCATTTCACATGACTGAATCTATCTGCACATCAGTCTCTGATCTATGCCCTCACTGTCTCTATCCTATGTGTGGCTGATGTGTGTATCGATATTTGGATGCATGTACATGCAATTATATTCAATATGACTTTTGACAAAACTTTGTTTTTTTTTTCAAATATCATGATTACAATTTAATTGTAAACACTCCAACACTGTTATACAGCGAGGAGAAACGTAGATATAATGACAGCTGAAATATATATTTTATATTGAACTTTCTGTAAATGGAATTCTTAATTTGTTTTTAATTGAAAATCTAATATACTTAAATGTTTTGTTCTGTCACTATAACTTTATTTTAATATCCACCTCATTTAACTTTTTATCCGCATAGATTTCAAATCACAACTCTACTGTAGTTGATCATCCTAAATTACATGCACAAATGATGTCTCTTGAGAAATAATTTTCTCTATTATTTTGTCTTTTACTTTTTTTTTTACTTAATCATGTATCTTGTTATCTTTCACAGAATTCACTACATGATTTCGTTTGCTCGGGGATAAATTTCCAACTAATTCTATGAATGAGAATCACAATGCCCGAAATGATTACTGGTTCCTTGTCTTAAACCCTATATCATGCTAAATAATGACTGGTTTTATGGATCACAAATGGAATGGAAATCTTTTTATTGCCGAAAACACACTGCTTTACTTGTTCTAAAAAAAATTAGTGGAAAGAAAACGATAAAGATTGATGAATATCTCTGATAATTATAAAATAGGGACTTCCAAAATGGGATTCTAGAATTGCGTTGCCATTTTTATCAGTTACTAACGGTTGAGTACATTTACTCTCCAAACATGTGTACCTGCTAAATATGCAGTACCCGATAAACATTCGTTATCACTTTCTCTTTCTCTCCACCCCTATCTCTCTCCTCCTCTCTCCCCCTCTCTTACTCTCTATCTATCTATCTCTTTCTCTTCCTCGCTCTCTCTCACTCTCATTCTCAACCGCCTATATTACTAAGGCTGCAAATGTATGTTTACACGGGAGTCTCTACGTAGATAGCAAAGGTAAGTGGACCCCGAAGTTTTTTTTTTATGTAATACGAAGTGGAGTAACCCACTAACTACTTTTTCCTAACATACATACCATTTTATAGGCTACTTTTCTCGAAGCACAACAGTTCATGGAGCATATCCTGCTATATTAATTAATTAGGTTAAACAGAACAGTTGGTATTTTCATGATCCTTTACTACAAATAAATAATAGGTTCCGAAATACCTGAAATATAGCTGGCAACCTTTTATATTTTTTTTGTTTTTTTTCGACAAAAGGATTTTTGTTTCCTCTAATATTTAAGCGACTAGGTTACAAATCAACAATTCACAGTGTTCTCCATTTATAATACCATTAATAGGTGAATATTCGAGACTCAATTCCTGGTTACCCATACTAATGCTATACTGCGATTAGTATTCACAATAACTGCATATATCGTGTGAATTCTGTAACGGGTTACCCAAACAACTTTCTACATGTCTGTTGGGAACACGTTAATATGGATATTCACCACCCGAGAAAAATAAGCAAATTACACGAGTTATAAAAATTCAATCACACTAGCGATTAGGTGCGATTACGTTGCGAAAGATCTGAAAGAAAATTCATTTCGAATTGCAAAAAATCTAAAATATATTTTCTTTTCTGTACATCTTATGATATGAATCGTATGGGAACAAAAATGAAGCTTACGTCTATATGGCCTCTGTCATCTGTGATACATGTTTCGTTCATAAACTGACTTGCATCACTTTTTCCCTGCGTGATAAAGAGCTCTAGTTTGTTATATGTGGCATCGTAACAAAACGCGGAATACTTCGTCCGATTTGTTCAAGAGAATAGTCTCCATGACGACCGAAAATCATCTGACTAGATAACAATATATTCCCGTTGATAGATTCGTTTCAGTTTAGTTTTAGAGGGAAGATAAATCTCGTGATGACCTTCTCGCAAATTTACTTCACAGTGTGAAAGCTTGATGAATTGGAGAATATATAGAATATTAAAAGAAAAGGGAAAAAACACAAACTTAAGATTCTATGGCCGCAGCAAAACGTCCTTAATATTTGTATGGTGATATGTTTTGTATGAACTTACGTCAAACTTGATGCAATCGAGCTATGTGAGAATGAACATTAATGAAAGCCACTTACGTTTCAAGATTTGATGGAGCCATGCGTAAACTGAGGGTGGAAATACAGTACATATCTAATATAAATTATCAGTAAGTTCTGATTTATCAAACCTATTATTGAAATTATATCTTACAATGGTTGTCTTCTTAGTTTAAAACATGCTTTCACGAGTAGGACTTTGTGTAATGTAAGCAGGTTGTGTCAGATGTTTTAAGCACCTTATGTATCGTCTTGAAAGATGATATATATAAACTTTTCAAGGGTTATTTATTGAATTTAATTTTAAAAATTACCACGAGCAGCATAAATTATAGGCGTAGCTTCAAACAAGAAATACCCTTCCAGTGAGTGAAATGATGCTATAAAACTATTTTGCTACTCCAACAGTCACTGCATGTTTGTACAGTATTCAGATACCGCATATAGATACGTAATCATGCATTTACAAATATATGTTTATATGCATGCTGTGTACCCTTTTATGTTTCTATGCATGTACCTATGCAAGTATGTATGTATCTATCTCCCTCTCTCTTTATGTGTATATATAAATGTATACATATATACACACTCACACACATACGCATACACACACATATACATATTACACATATATGAAAAGGTCACTTTAGGAATGGGCCAGTATGGAAGCCAGATGTAATTGAGATATGATCTAATTAGGAAAACTGTTGCTAAAACCACTATTACAACATAGCGATAACATATACCTGACTTGACGGAAACTGGAAACTATTATCCTATATTTCTTGCTCTTTCTGGGCCCTCAAAATAATGAAAACTTTGGGTAAGCATTTTCACACGCACTGATTAGATAGCACTTTCAGTATCAAGCGTAGAATTTTGAACTCTTATCAAAACTAAGAATCAAACATTTTGGTCCTTATAGTTACTTGTGCTGTGAAATAGATGCTGTTTGACTCTGACAAATAACCTGGAGAATGGTTAGCTGCCAACATATTTGCAAGGAAAAGCTTCACACAGTAAAGATTATGTTTTACAAAAGGTGTAGAGTGCTACTCTAGTTTGTAATAAGTGTAATCAATTACAGAAAACGTATATTGTCAAGAAATCGACAGTATGCATGGAAATCGGAAATAAAAATAGCCAACACTGATTAACAAATATGTAACAATTGTGCTGCATGGCGTGTCTTGACCACATACTTCTCAAATACACTTTTGAATTTAACAGAGCTAGAATATAAAATTACACTGCATCTACTTATTCACCTGACAACTTCCCAGCGTTTATTACTTTTCAAACGCTTCGAACAGTTAATTTGTAATAAAAGTTACGCGAATCAAGAAATTATAGTTAAAACATTCGACCACTTATAAGTCTCATAAAATGAAACTTTTTTATTTTACTTAAATATATTGACATTAAAATAATAAAGGGAAAGAGAAAACAAGTAAACATGATAGATTAAATTATTTTGTTAATACATTAGTCTTCCCTGCGTTTTTTTTTTTTTTTGATGGTTTTTATTCCGAAAACAGTTTTATGATACATATTCACGTGTGAGTAGGCTTAGAGAAACACTCACTCAAACACATATATGCATATGTCTGTTTAGATATATACGTGCATCTATGTGTAGTGAGGAAGCGACTTTTACATAAATACATGTAACAATGAAGTTACACATATATGTACAGATAGAAAACATTTATATTTACATTGTTGTCATGAGGGACATATAAGCATGTTTTGAACAAAATTTAAAATGTGTTTAGCAATATGACCGAAAAAATTTGAATCGACTTCCTCCCATACTTACATGAAAGCCAGATCTATTTGACTGCTTCACAGCCATCGCCCACTGGCAGGATCTGTTCGTTGAGAGATTTGGTGAAACAATATTCTTCCCCTTGACATTAGGAAAGTAATCTACCTTTGGGGTTCGCATGATATTTATCGCATAGTTCGGTAGGTTCATATCAGAAAGGACTACTGCTTTGTATCTATGTACACAGACACGCGCGTTCATATATATTTCTAACAATTAGGATCTGTCATTTGCCGGAGTTCATCAAATGGATTCACCACCCATTATATATATATATATATATATATATATATATATATATATATATATATATATATATATATATATATATATATATATATATATATATATATATATATATATGTATATATTATGTATATAGAAAATTCGTGGGTAAAGCTGTAACAATGCGAAATATATCCAAGTCAAATCGCGAGAAAAAAGGCATGTCAATTAATTGATTCAATTTTTCAGGGTATATTGCAGATATACATCAATATTTCAGCGTATGTTGCAGATGTACAGCA
>NC_142934.1:101022662-101105162 GCF_046866305.1 Octopus bimaculoides | reverse complement strand
TATGACTTTTATATGTGCTAAACGTGTATTGCATAAATTTCATTCATATACTCACCAAACCGATCGAAGCCTGTCTATCTATGACAGTTACAATAGATAAATATTGAATACTTATCCTTTGAACAAGAACTAAAAATGTATGACATAATGAAATTGGAATTTTCTCGAAAACGAAATATATTCGAAAATTATGGACGTGAAAATAATTGATCAGAAATTGCAAATGGAAAGTTATTCAGTTTTCAGTTTGTGAAAGGGAATGGAATCAGTGTCAAAGAAAGAGCTCAAAATTCAAAGAAGATTATATGCTTGATTATCAAATGAATTTACGAAAGACAATTACGGTGGATTAATGTATCTCTAATCTTTAGATCATACAGATTTTGATATTCAATACCAATTGTTAAATTGAAAAAGAATCTATTAAAAATAGTATATTAATTTAGCTAAATATTTCTCACACTAATAAAAAAAAAAACAAGTGAATTAATATTCTGTTTTAAACAACATCGATATTTTGTATTATTAACCGTCTCAGGGTGAATTTCCGTATGGTTTTCTTTAATTACTCAACACTTAAAGTTCCCTACTAGGAATAGTTATTGCTTGTGTACTCTAAAGTGTGACCCATGAGTTGAGTGGTCCCTATAGTTTGACACCAAAGGTAATATAAGGAAGTGTGGCATATTTATGTAGTAAATATAATGTTTCATCGCGTTAGTCGTTGTCATTGCATCCTTTTGCCTTCTCATGACAATCTCTGTTGCTTTTCTTGCTTACTTTCTTCGATTATGTTCTTTCATGAAACAATTAATTGACCAGCAAAAACTGTATATAATACACATAATAGTCTATGCTTGTTTAGAAATGGTATATAAGCTTCGTTTTAAGTGTTAACAAACCATTAAGTTCATTTAAGCCAAAAAAATAATGACATTTTACAGAAATGATTACCGGTGGTATATTGTTTTCGATGATTGAATTTACGTAGTAAATAAATGTATCTGTTACTCTTAAAATCATGTGAAACGTTGCCCTGCTTTATCCCTGTCGGCGTCTAAATTATTCTCAGTGAGGTACCACATAGAAACAATGAAGTTATAAAGTATAATGTTTTATAGATAGTAAAATATAAAACGATATTGAAATCGGTTTATTTCATCTTAGTAAACACAAGTTTACTTGAAGAAATTAACCGGATGTCAAGGCAAGCGATAGCCCATAATTTCACGAGGAAAGCATAAGAGGAATTTGCGAACTCCCTTAACATTATTAAGAGAACTCCTTTATTATGTTGCGTAAGCGGTCACCTACATATATATTAACTTTGAATTGCATCTTAAATATTTCAGAAATAATAGGAGCGGTGAATCTCTCCAGAGTATTATACACGGTAACTTAAGCCACAGAGATGCTAATATATTTACATATGTTTGTGAATATATTTCGCGAAACAGATTTAGAGATCATTAACAGTAATTTACAAAACAAATTCTGTGCATCAAAGATTGTTAATAATTTCGAATATCTGATTGTTTTTATTTCATGTAGCTTGTATGTGAGGCTTATTTATGTGTATATATATATATATATATATATATATATATATATATATATATATATATATATATATATATATATATATATATATATATATATATATATATATATATATATATATATATATATATATATATATACAAAGAGAGAGAGAGACAGACAGACAGACAGAAAGACATATAGAAAGAGAGATAGATAGATAGGTATGTGTATATGTATGTATATATATATATATATATATATAATTATATATATATATATATATATGTATGTATGTATGTATGTATGTATGTATGTATGTATGTATATAATTGCGCTTGCAGGTGTAATTGACCGCGCGTTTGTGGAACTCGAATGTTAATCTTATTTGCGTAGTACTATCAAAGAGATACTGGAATATAAATTTTAATTATCATCATTCACCTCTCCTAAATTTTATTAGAAACTTAGAAAGTAGGCCCTATTAATATAATTGTATAAATTAGAATTTCTTTGATGACGTTTTCCCCTCTGGGTTGGGATTTAATCCTGCAAATATTAGTATCAATAACTAACGTCCTTTCAAGGTGTCGTCTGTATGTAAATTTATCAGTCGTACTTTCAGAAATTCGATTTTCTGTTTATGAAAGCAAATCTTTGTTGCCCAAATTTAGTCGATGATTACAAATGGGAATACAATTTTAGTAGTTGATAGAAGGTAAAAATAATGGAAAAATTAAAACATGGTAAGAGTGGCTCTATGTTAAGCTTGGGATGAAAGGAAAGAAAGAATGGTTACGGGTTAGTGGAAATCGAATGACTAGAATCAAATTATAGTCGATTAGTTTAAAATGTATTGATAACATGGTGTAGAAATTTGTGACTGTCGGATTTCAATGTAAGAGGATTATGCGAAATGGAATGAAGTATTGAATAAATGATTTTCGGAACGGTATCATTTACAGGTCTCATTTTTCTCAATAAAGACATCTGTGCAGAAGATTTTGCTGCTGTATCTTTTGACAAAATATATCTCTATCAACAGGCTTTCGTTGTAATATGGATTAAATTGGTATAACGAAAATTTATAAACGCTTTTGTTACTTATACAAAAACATGTGCGCATAAAAATGTGAGCTTATATGAGTGTGTATGGAGTGGGAGAAGTGTGTTAATGTTTCTGTTTGTATTACTGAATTTTCACTTCCGAATGTTAAGGATTTCAGGATATATTTAATATTTAATGCCCAAAGAGGAGGAGGAGGAGGAGGAGGAGGAGGAGGAGGAGGAAGAAGAGGAGGAGGAGGTTCTGCTGCAGCAGCAGCAGCAGCAGCAGCAGTAGTAGTAGTAGTAGTAGTAGTAGTAGCAGCAGCTACTGTGTTTGTTTTTGCCCTCTAACACTTGGCAATATGTTACGTTTCTGCTTAGTGACAGCGTTTGACAAAAATCGAAATATAGAATATGTACGCGACTCTGAGGGAAATATGATGGATTAACCGCCACAAGGCTGTTCCCACCATGATCACAGGCCTGTAACTGAAACAAATAAATGCATTATAGACTAATACGCGTATCCATCAATAAATTAAAATCCTACAATATACTATGAGTTCATATTTGTATCATGTGTGAGTTTGTTCCCCTATCTACATTTTTATATTACATATTATTATATTTCATTGTACTGAATTACTTTATATCATATTACGTTACTCTGAGTTACATTACTTTACTTTGTGTAATATATAATATTATATTGCTCTACATAAGTTTACATTTATTTCATAGAGTGTTTTTTTATATGGTCATATTTATTAAAATATTTTCTTAGAATCACATATATTGACATAATGTGTAGTATATTTACTATATGCAGAAATATATATTATTTTATACATCAAAATGTATTGAATTTAATAAAAATTATGTTATGCCATTTGCTTCCTTTGAAAGCTTCAATCTGTTTTTGATTATTTACGTGTTCCTATATGAACGTAACTGTAAATATATTATTTCGCATTTATATATGAAATACGTATCAATAGTTACAAGAATTGTAAATTCCAGGATGCGCTAACTTGCACACATGCGTACATACATATTTCTTATAAGTATATATAATATATGTATATATTTGCGCATGTACTGTATATACTATATACTTATTTTCTTGCCTGTTTTATTCTATCTACTTTTCCTGTTTATTCTTCTGTTTTATTCCTATTAGCTATGAATTTCCCTATCTAGACCTTTCCTGCATACTCACCTTGTTTCTGATGAGGGAATTCTCAGTGCATGAACATGTTATTCTATCAATTGGGATAACCCAGTAACAGCTGTAAGACTTCAACTTCACCTTACCCTAAATAAACTATTTTAAATAACTTGATATAATCGTACTCTCTTGGTTTTCGTTGTCCATTTTCTTCTAATATAAAATATACGTGGTAACACGAAAGCCTAATACGGATCCTTATCTCCAGCATCAGCTATGAACTTGGAACGTATCGGATGACCAATTAGATAACTTACTCATCGTACCTATTCCGTTAGGTCACCAGTAAACTAAACTCCACGTATTTTAACAATGTGTACACACACACACACACACACACACACACACATATATATATATATATATATATATATATATATATATATATATATATATATATATATATACATATATATATATATATATATATATAAATATATATATATTTGTATATATATAGGGAGGATTCACAAAAAAATAAACAACTGACGATGACAGGTGGTGCAGAAAACAAACAGATGCATTAGTATAATGATCGGGAATTGAAAAAATCTTTAACGTTTCAAGCCTACGCTCTTCCACAGAAAGGAACACAGAAAGAAACAAGTAGAGAAACAAGGAGAGAAAAAAATGTGTGTAGTGGTTAGCGATCTAGGGCAAGTACATAATATCACGAGGCAGGGAAGAGATTTTGTTATCAGGGGCACAGATTTCAGAAATGATGAACAGGCTTGCATGTAAGATATCACCTTTGAAAGAGAGGGGTGGACAAGTGTTAGGAAATGGGTTCCCGCCTGAGATTTTATTCGGATTAAAGTATTAATTCGTATGAGAAAATTTCTATCCACTAACCTATAATTTTCTCATTCATGTGTATGAATGTGTATATGTATACACTGTATATGATTGAAGTTTTACATGATACCTGCTCAGTCATTCCTTTCGAAATTTATATCTATATATTATGCTCCGAAAAGAAACCCTACTTGTAATAGAGAAGCTGATGCTTTGTATTTTTCTAGAGAATATGTATGGAGAAGTATAATGATATAAAAATATTCTTTCGATTGCTGACTTTTCGTTTATTTCATTTGTGTTTTTTTTCTCTTATTTATTTCAGTAGGGGAAGTCGTAACTAACACAATGCTTTCTGTACATTTAAGAAGAAAATAGTTCACTTTTTTTTCTTCATGTTGTTGCGCTCCAGCTGTCCTTGTAGCAAAATATGATCAAAGACAGTCCAACTACAATCATTTTGTAGCAGTTATCAGTATCATTTAAATAATTTACTATTAGTTGCGGAGAAAAAAGCTACTATTTTTATCTATTCTTACAACTACATCGACTCTGTCTTAGGAGTGATCGCTTAATTGATGGTATTTAAGGTTAGTTTGCTCGTGATTAATCAGCTATTATAAAACCATTTTCTATTAAACCCAGATTATTCTGTTCAGTGTGTACATCTTTGAAGCCTAGGATGTGATATGAGGTGGGGAGGCGGAATTTGACTGCTCTTTCTAGCGTCTTAATGAACAACACGAGAGTTCCTTCGTTTATATGTAGCATTATTGTTACTAAATCAAGTGTGTTGTTATTGATGTACAAAGCGAATTAATAGACGTCATGAATATGAAATAAGAGACGCTATCTTACACGCCGTCGCTGATACAACGATGGAAATAAATATATAAATCATTAAAATTCGAACAACAGTGACTTCTAATTGATGCCAACCTTACAAACTATTCTGACGCAACGGTTCTCTTTGAAGTTTACTTCAGATATCATGGTTTTGATACGTTGTTCAGAAATTGATGTTAGTTTTGTTGAGTATAAGTTGGAAACTATCATTTGATCAAAGTAAGTTCGAGATGTTCAATGTAATTTTATAAATGTTATATTAAGCTTTAGAAATCTGTGCATTTAGTGTCGATGAAGAGTTTCATTTTTTTTATTTTGTCTCCTTTTCCTGCAGCATTTCAAAACGTTTATCGATAAAAATATTTAAGTACTTGAGCAGATTATCTATATGGCGAAATATGTATAACAGGGTGAATAAAGTAAAAGACCAATTCACATATTATTCGATTAGGTAGTGGCTTCTACATCATATTCATAGAAAAGTAACATGAAGCAAAATTGAGAATTTTGATTGGCAAAATGACAATTAATGTTGATTAAAGTAATATATTTCAGACCATCATTTAAGAACTCTGTGATTTTGTTTCCTAGACAGGGTACTTTTACGGGACTAAACTCATAGCAACCTGCATTATAGCTACCACCGAATTTCAGAGGAGAAACTGTGATGTCTAGATCTGTTTTGACACTATAATAATCGATATTTTATAGATATTATTTCTTATTTTGCATTATGTTTCATGCATTATTCACATGTACATGTCTACGGGTATATCAAATTATCCTGATTCGCAACACGTCCTGTAGAATAATCATATAACGTCGATTTTTTTTCTATCATTTTAAATGGTGTCATATTTCTCTTTAGCTTCCCAAAGGAACTTAATTATTTGTCAAATCTCGAGATATTCGTTCTTATAGAAAGTATTTTTTGTAAGAGTTCGACTGTTAAATTAATTGAACTTCCTTGACACAGGATTAACCAGTGTAAGATTTACATAGCAACAAGCAAGTCACTGGAAAGCTCGATCACAGTAAAGAAATCTCAACGAATTGCCTTGTCTATTATTCATACCTAGTTTAGATGTTTTCCTACTAAATTGGAATTCGTAAGACAATATCATTCACATATTTTTCTTTATTAGTATTACAAGAATTTTATCAGAAAATAGACACCAATGATTTCAAAATATAGGAATAAAATATAAAGAATTTTCTAGTTCGTCAAATGAAATTTAAATTACTATTTTACTGTATATTAAGATGTGTCATCATAAGAATAATAACTTTAGTTTCTGAACTGGAAAAATAAAACTCGCTATTCTAATATCATTATAAAAATTGCAATGTTATTGTCAGTCCAAATATGCTTGATGCATGTTGGAACTGGGGAACAATCTACTTACTGCGTTTTGTCATGGAGAATATATCTCGTTTAGGCGCAGGAGTGGCTGTGTGGTGAAGTAACTTGATTACCAACCACATTGTTCCGGGTTGAGTCCCACCGCTTGGCACCTTGGGCAAGTGTCTTCTACTATAGCCTCGGGCTGACTAAAGCTTTGTGTGTGGATTTGGTAGACGGAAACTGAAAGAAGCCCATCGTATATATATATGTTTGTGTGTGTGTATAGATGTGTGTCTGTGTCTGTGTTGGGTCCCCCCCCCCACATCGCTTGACAACCGATGCTGGTGTGTTTACGTCCCCGTAACTTAGCAGTTGGGCTAATAGACCAAAAAAGAACTACTAGGCTTACACAAAAATAAGTCCTGGGAGCGGATAGCTCGATTAAAGGCAGTGCTCCAGCATGGCCGCAGTCAAATGCCTGAAACAAATAAAAGAATGAAAGAATACATAGTGTGTATACACTTAGATCAGTTCGCAGCACCACCTACCTTGACGTTAACATTTCGGAGTATTGTGGTGAGTGTCTGTGAGAGATGCAGGTATACATGTGTGTGTATATATATATATATATATATATATATTTATATGTATATATATATATATATATATATATTTATATATATATATATATATATATATTTATATATATATATATATATATATATATATATATATTTATATATATATATATATATATATATATATATATTTATATATATATATATATATATATATATATATATATATATATATATATATATATATATATATATATATATATATATATATATATATATATATATATATATATATATATATATATATATATGGGCCGAAAGAAACCAGAGACATACAGCCTAAAGGAAGCACCCAAAATCTCTCCAATCTGAACTTCCACAAAGCGGACTGGAAATCGATCCAGAAAGAGATACTCAGAGAGGATTTGGCCAAAATGTCTCTCCACACCAGACATTGACATGAAACTAGAATGTTTCATGTCTACCGTGCAAGATATATGCCAGAAATATGTCCCAGAGCACAAGGCCAAAACAAATAGGAACAAGATTCCAAGGGAGAGGAAGATCCTCATGAGACGACGGACGAAAGCTGCATATCAACTCAACCAGCATCCCAAGAATGGCGAAAGGTCCAGCCTAAAAACGACACTGATGGAGATTGAAAAAAGCTGCAACAATCCTATGTGAGAGAGAGAGCAGACAAAGAAGCCTGGGTTATAAAAAACATTAAGTCAAACCCAAAGGCCTTCTTTGATTACGCAAAAGAAACAGCCTCAGTACGCAGCAAGATTGGACCCCTCTCCGAAGAGGATGGCACCGTCACAGACAGTCCAACTAGGATCAGTGAGGTACTGAATGAGCAATTCAAAAGTGTCTTCACCACTCCATTGGAGCACAGACAAGTGAACGAACCAGTGGACTTCTTTGCTACCTCCCCTATAACCAGTGAGGCAGTTACAATGGAATATATCAACATTAGCGAAGAAGATGTACTCCTAGCTATACATGAAGTGGACACAAACTCAACTGCTGGCCCTGATGGTTTCCCAGCAATCGTCCTTAAATCGTGTAAGCATGCCCTGGCAAGACCCCTCCAGAGCTTTCTCGCAAACGGCAGACTACCAAGCAAGCTGAAGGAGGGAATAATATACCCAATCCATAAAGGGGGAAGCAGAGCAGATGCCAAAAACTATAGGCCTATCTCTCTGACTTCACACATCAGCAAAGTCATGGAAAGGATAGTCAGAGGAAAACTAATCGCATTCATTGAAGAAAATAAATTGTTGAGTGATACCCAACATGGTTTTCGACCAGGTAGGAGCTACCTGACCCAGCTCTTACAACATCATGACTAAGTGTTGACGCAGTTACTCAACAACTCAAATGTGGACGTAATATACCTTGATTTTGCAAAAGCTTTTGACAAAGTGTATCATGGTGTGATATGCCACAAACTGCGTGATCTTGGCATAGCTGGAAAACTTGGAGAGTGGTGACATGACTTTCTGAAAGATAGAAGTCAGGCAGTAGTGGCTAATGGAGCCACCTCTATGAAAACACAAATAATGAGAGGTGTTCCACAGGGCACTGTCTTAGGACCATTGCTTTTTATAGTCGCTCTCTCAGATATGCCTTCAAGTGCCCGGATAGCCACATTTCCAAGCTATATATATATATATATATATATATATATATATATACATATATATATATATATATATATATGTTGTTGTACTTGGGGATGGTCATATTGCCAGTTTAGTCAATAAAAACACACGCACTGTATATTTGGTGTTAATTTGCTTCAGCTTTATATTACATTAATCTTAATCTTATTTCGGCCAGAGTTCTTTCGTCACACTTCTGTGACCTCATCAGTGGTCCTTTGTTTCCTTCCTTCTTATGTGTGTCTCACCTTGCTAAATATCAGCCATTTTGTCATATATATATATATATATATATATATATATATATATATATATATATTCATTCTTATATAATACCATATGAAAATGCGCAGACGTTTTCTTTCGCATGACAAAAAAAATTATGGATGAGTATTTATGCTTATATCAATGCCAATCCTAATCCAAACTACTTTGGTATTCTGCTATCAAGTAGAATTTTAATGAGGTGGTTTTGAATTTCAATTATCTCTCACTAATTTATATTTAAGGAAGTAGTTATCCGTTTTTATTCATTGATATTTGAACATGCTATTTTTTGTATGTCTTCACATTGTTCAAATTCTTATATTAAAACATGAGTAATATACAGGTCAAATCAATTGAAGTTATTGATGACCCCTGCCTCAAACACTGTCTACGGAATAAGAATTGCTAGTATTAAGCTTAAATAGGTAACTGAAGTCAATGTTATTTCTTACCATATCTGACACAGTGACCTGGAATATGCAGTTGTAAAGTAAAATTCTAATACAATATCAACAAAGATATTTTTGCTATAATTTTCAATAATATTTTCTACAACAGAGACCTAAAGCAATTCTCTTTTGTCAATTTGCCAAGAGGCTCTTCTTTGTTAATATCATGTTCAGAACAAATCAAATTTCGATATTATGTCTAGTCAATGACATTATATTGTTCTAAATGTTTCTAATACTATACGGTTATAGATATATAGAGAGGGGAGAGGGAGATATATGATAGATAGATATATACATTTCTTTTATTAGCCACACAGGGCTCAACAAAGATGGAACAAATACAATGTAGAGCTTTTCTTTTTGGAAGGGGGAAGGAAAAAAAAAACAATAGGGGTGTGTCGATCAAAAGGGATCGTAGGAAGGGAACAAGGGGGGAGTTCGATCAAAAGGGATCGAGAGAAAAAAAAGCGATCAATAGGGATCGTGTATCACACAGTAATGTTCTCGTGTAAAAAGAGGGGAGGACAGTTTAGGTTTAGCCGTGGAAAGAAAAGCCTACGGAAAAGACCACGGTAGCATTGGTCAATATTGTCATTACAGAAACTATAACAGTAAGTGACTCTATTTTGCTTTTTTGCTTTTTGTCTGGATTTTTTTTACTCTTTTATAGTGTTATGCTCAAGGTGGCTCCGTCATTCACACGTGCCATCCTTGCTACATTCACCCATCTTTTTTTGAAGCATTCACTAGACAAGACTTCCCTTTCTACTCTCACCTTCCTCTTCAGATGATACTTGAAGAAGTCGATGAGAGATTGCCCAGAGAGGAAAGTCTTTGTCTCTAGACCTTTCAGACGCGTCCACCATACGCATTTTTTCGCCATAGCCACAAGTACGATGAAAATAGTTCTTCCTTCCAGTTTAAAAGAAGGAGGCGCGACAATATTCACGATAGACTCGGCTGATGGACCGACTCGTCCCACACGCGATAGCAGTTGTTCGACGTAAGCCCAAAGCTCGGAAATGGTGGGACACTGTACGAGTGCGTGCAGAACGGTTTCGTCGCTCTGCCGGCATCTCGGACAGGTCGGCCCCGTGTCCTCTCGAGCCATGCCTGTAGAGCTTATCCCGAACGGGTAGAGCTTCTCGATAGCGCTGCAGGCCCAGGGGTCTCTGGAAGTTGTCCATAGGTCCCGGCCCGAAGGTCGTCTTAAACAGGCGGGTCAGGTATTCCTCAGATAGATAGATAGATAGATAGAGAGAGAGAGGGAGAGAGAGAGAGAGAGAGCGGCCTTGTCAATATGCGTCTTTCACTATATATGTGTGTATGTGTGTTTGTGTATATATGCATACATATATATTATGTTTTAAAATAAAATGATAGATAGACTGATTGGTGTCTTTATATGCATAGGATGCATATATATTTGTGTATATGTGTTATATGTGTGTGTGCGCGTGTGTCTGTGCGCGTGTGTCTGTGTGTGTGTGTGTGCGTGTGTTTGTGTGTGTGAACACATATATATGTATGCATATTCGCTCACATATGAACAGACATATATATATATTAAGGTTAATCTATATATATAAAAATGAGAATGTGTCTGTATGTCTGTCTATCCGTCTGTCTGTCTGTCTGTCTGTTTGTATGACTGCCTGTCTGTCTGTCTGTCTGTGTGTGTGAATCCCTAAAACTCGAGAACTACGCAACCAATTTCATTCAAATTTTACAGATGCCTTACTTAGGGTTCCAGATTGTTTTAGTCAAAAAAGATTTTAACTTCTTGCAGAGTTCGAGCCCACGACAACATAATATCTCCTCCACTATTTAAGTATTACGTGTCAAAAGTGAAACAAAAACATTCATGTCAAATACTTTCACTTTAAAAATGAAACTATTCCACCAACTGAAACAATCACATTTCGATACTGTAGTGACAGATACTTTCACAGAGAGAGAAAGAGAAAGACAGAAAGAGAGAGAGAGAGAGAGAGAGAGAGAGAGAGAGAGAGAGAGAGAGAGAGAGAGAGATGTATATGTATACATATACATGTATATGTACACCATTTCGATACTGTAATGACAGATACTTTCAGAGAGAGAGAGAGGAGAAGAGAGAGAGAAGAGAGAGAGAGGAGAAGAGAGAGAAGAGAGAGAGAGAGAAGAGAGAAAGAGAGAGAGAGAAGAGAGAGAGAGAAAGAGAGGAGAAAGAGAGAGAGAGAAAGAGAGAAAGAGAGAGAGAAAGAGAGAAAGAGAGAGAGAGAAAGAGGAGGAAAGAGAGAGAGAGATGTATATGTATACATATAGATGTATATGTACACGTTATTCCACTAACTGAAACAATCACATTTCGATACTGTAATGACAGATACTTTCAGAGAGAGAGAAAGAGAGGAAAGAGAGAGAGAGAGAGAGAGAGAGAGAGATGTATATGTATACATATAAATGTATATGTATACATTTATATGTATACATATACATATAAATATGTATTATATATATATATATATATATATATATATATATATATATATAGATATAGATATAGATTTATATGCATACATGTATATATATATATATATATATATATATATATATATATATATATATATATATATATATATATATATATATATACATATGTGTAGATGTATATATATAGAGATGTACATGTAATATGTACACATATATATACATATATATATATATTATATACATGCATACAGATATCTATATATATATACACGCATCACACACATACACATGCACACAAACACACACATTAGTCATTTGTTTTCTTATCCAAAACTACGTCAAAAGTACTGAATGGATCTTTATGAAATTTGGAAATTATATTCTATGCATAACGGCCATAACTCCCATGAAAATTCATATATTTTTGATGTTGATGAAATTTTAACCCGAACTTAACAGATGAGCACTGTCTGTAGCTGGTCTTCTCTTGGAAGAGCCCTGCTTCTCACATGGACTACTGTATGTTGGCTGCTCAAGAGTGGGCAGCAAAAAAACCTATTTGCATATGCTCCACAAGGGAAAACAAGGAACATTGTTTTACAACGAGGTGTTATAATCACAACAGCAAGAAAGTATGTACATGATCACCTTATTTTACGAAAGTTCATTGACTTTCATATATTTATATTGATATACATAATATATAGACGTGTGTTTGGGTGCGTGTGTGTGTGTGTATATATCTCTATATATAAAGATGAGAATGTGTGTCTGTCTGTCTGTCTGTGTGTCTGTGTGAATACCTAAAACTCGAGAACTACACAACTCTCTTTTACAAACCCAGTGAAAATACATAATATTCATATGTCAAAGAAATTCAAGCAATACATATAACACCAAAGTTAAAAACATTCACAACAATTCCACAATCCCCAACTCCAGAGCTATTGAAGAAACTGTTATCATCAACTGACCAAGATTCCTAACATTTGCAAATCAAAATTAGACAATACGACGCTGTACTACAGATGACATCATTTGGAACCACAAGAGATTTAACTGAGGCAGCATTCATCCAAACTTTCAAGATCCATTATCAGATTTATCATCGCATTGTCTCTCTACTACCTCTGTCAAAATGAATCACCAAAATTGGCCTTTCATTATTTATAACCTGTACCTGTTTGTTTGTTACGAAATAAAATACACAAAACGTGTTTCTGAATTACGTGTATTTACTTTATATACATATCAGTTTGAAAACTTTCTTCTAGCATTCCACTTAATGTATATGGTCCATGCTGGCGTGGATTGGAGAGTTATTAATGTAGAAATATGGTATCGTAGCTACTAACAGTTGAGGGTTGCGTAGTGTAAACGGCGTTGTTAGATTTCATTATTCTCTTTAACCCGGGCAACGCCGGGTATTTCTGCTAGTATATATATATATATATATATATATATATATATATATATATATATATATATATATATATATTATATATATACATCTAGGATGTTTATGAAATTATATTTTCTAAGATTTCTGAGATTTCCTATTATCCGATTATGCATATGCACAGTTATATATGTATGCAAACATTTCACAAGAAAGGGAAACATATATTTATTAATGATGGTATGTTTACATTTCTACGTTTCCATTTCATATACCAAATCAATCGTATTAAAGATGCATTTATATTTATCTAAAAACACAGTGTAGACAAACGAAACTGCGTTCAATTTACATGGTCATGCGTATATCATACTTAACGTATACTCCCTCGAAATGCATAATGCCGTTGATTTGATCCGAGAGAAAGTCTCAGTATAGACATGGTGTACTAAGAATACACTATATATCAGTGCGGGAAACACCGATTTAGGCTTTCTAGAGCTTTTTCAATGGTGTTTCCTTGATACATGGAAATACATATATTTCTCTTTCCTTGGGCCTTTGCAGTGACTGTTAATCGCTTGTCAGAAGACTAGATGCACATTTCGACCTTCTAAGGTCTTGTCAATGAGATGTACTTCTTTTGTGAATCACTGCCAGAACAAGTTTACATCTGACTCTAAAAGATACTGTAATTTTAAAGACAGCTTGTGTATGCAGAAAATTTATATCAACCACGTTTCATGCTACTCAAAGATGTGTATTCGTTAAGTATCATACATAGATGGCTACCTCAATTATTCAGCCAGCTATATGCAATAACAGTTAATACATTATTTACTACTTTTTACATGTAGTAGGAGGGAACAAATTTCATCTGGGCGTCTGACTACAATGTACATATCCTTGATAAGATGGACGCAATATGTCTCGTTTTGCTGTAAATCTCGGCAATGACTATTTTCCATCCCCCTACAAATATTCAGTGTATTTTGTGACACAGCATATCGATGAAAAGATTTTCTGTCGGCCACATATTACACCATCTCCTTCTCCACATTCTATAGACGTTAAAGATGATTTATACATCGCTACATTTATATAATTATATACAGATTTATACATACACGGTTACACGTGCAACGACAAATACACAAATAAATACACACACACGCATGCGAGAGTGATGAAAACGAAGCTGTGTCTAATTATACAATTTTACTAAACACATATATGCATATTCTCGTGAAATTTCTGTTTCTCATATTCGCATTCTGTGCATGCGTGTGTGTATGGTGTGTCTGAATGTTTGTGCATGCATCTACATATATAGATATAGCTTTCATTCAATCGCAGGGTGTTGTTCAAAATGAAATCCTAAAACATAAACATCCTGTTTACCTCACCACCTGATATTACGAGAATAATATCTGCTCCTAATGATTAACCGTCTTCCTATCACTGCAAACTTTGGCAAATGCATCTTAATGTTAGTCATCTTCCCATCACAAATATTCATTCACGCTACAAAATCAGTTATAAATGCCCAGTTGCTCCTTCCCAAAATTCCACACTCACACACGCACAGAGTTACACACACACACACAAGTACAAGCAAATACGCATGCATATACATGCATATATGTGAGTGTTTGTTCGTACGTGGATGGGTGCATGCATTCCTGAGACACTGTTTCTGTGAAGCAGAGTGAGTGTGTGTTCCAGCGTCCTTGTGTGTCCGCGCGCGCGCATGTTCAGAAATTGGAATTAACGTTCGTTGATGTTTTGCATTTCGACAATGATCGGCTTTGACTGAAAAAGCCACATCGAACCTTTACTTTTAGTTTTGCATCTAAGGTAGTCTCATTTTCATATCAGGAGTACAGAGCTATGACAAGTAGAAAATATAATATAAACACTTTCCCGTGCTACACACAGGTCTTCTATTCAAATGATAGTGATGTCAATATGATTGATTGCACATTATATACATATGTAGATAATTATATAAATATAGATATGATGCCAAGTAAATACGGACAGATGAGAAAAATGTTGGCTGATTACCAACTTTCTGCAGCATTTTACAAACGTTTTCCCAGGATATGTGAGGAAAGTTTAGATTACCTCTTCAAACAATGGATATAACGACTTGCTGTTCACTTGTGTATATTTCGCATTTGTCAGATATCAGGAATCATATCTACTTAGCCACGTCTTGAACAAAATCTTTCAGTCAACGCTCTTTTCAATAATAGGTAATTCAACTCCAAAACTTACAATTGACATCAGTAAGAACCAAAATCTGTACCACAATCTGCAGGTGCCAAAAAGAAATAGTCAACACTAACAACTTGATAGAGCAGGTTTATACTTCACAGTGTTGGTTGCATCTTCTATTCAGATACAACTAACGAGGATGATATCAGGAACATGATATCTACAGCCTATGTTGTGTATGGAAATCTTGCGAATGTGTTTCGAAGAATCACAGACTCAAAAATACGAAAGCAGGTTATCAGAAAACTTTTTCATGCCTGCATAAAATGAATTCCCTCACTTCGTCGCATCAAACAGATTCGACAGTTCCCTCATTTACAACTGCGTTCAAAAATAAGTATTGGTGGAAAGGGTAGAAAAGCAACACGTATGCCGAAGAAGAATTAGAAAGATGGAGTCACAAGAAACTGGGCATCATACAACAGCTATGCAGGATTGCTCAGCATATTAATAATGTTTAAATTTATTTGAACAAGGAAAAAGAAAGCACAATCATTCAGGAGAATATCTGAGGTCCAGAAAAATTTGAATAGAAACCATGCATTGTACAATATCTAACAAACGGGCACGAAATTTCTGTAACAAATAGCAATTATTAGAATAACTTTCTTGTCTTGACTGCAATTTTTGTTAAGCCAGAGAGCAAAGGGGAGTACCAAAAGCATTAGATTGAAAGAGGCAGGCTATCTTTATATCAGTGAAATCCACTAAATTTCTCGTGCAGAGAATGTTACTGAACAATTGGAACAAATCTAGTGTCTACATTAACCTTAGTTCCCATGTTAAAACAAGGCAAAATGAATGAATTGAAGTGGAAATGATAACTTCTCAGATAATGAACGCCTACAACGCTGACGACGAAAGACATGTGTCCTGTGTGAGTGAGTTAGTATGCGTGTGTCTGTACGCGGGTGTTCGCGTATCTGCATCTATGCATAATTCGTGTGGGTGTATATTATCAACAACAGTTAACTCGAGCACTTTCCTCTTCAATCTACATTGTATCAAATAAAATTGAACAAAGGAATTGAATCAATTCTGTAAGCGATATATAACATAGTCTCACATCTCAGCAAAGACAAAAAGGAAACAAATTGACTTTATCATGATCTAACCGCATTCTGTTAATCATTGAAATATAAAACTATTATAGAGTGAATTCCGGTATAGCCAAACTACCGTTCAAGTCAATCGTTGCCTGAAGGGTCGTATCAACCAAGAGAATATTGGCAATGACATCCTGAATCGCAAACTCCGTAAAAATATAACCTAGACTATATTTCCTACATTCTGCCATTTTCTTAAAGAGTCGAATCTTTATATTATCATATATTAAAACACATACACACAGACACACACACGTATATGTGCGTATGTAAATAAATATAGATATATATATATATATATATATATAAATATATATATATATATATATATATATATATATATATATATATATATATATATATATATATATATATATATATATATATATGTATATATATATATATATATATATATATGTATATATATATATAGATATGTATATACATATATATATATATATATATATATATATATATATATAGATATGTATATACATATGTATATATATATATATATATATATATATATATATATATATATATATATAGATATGTATATACATATATATATATATATATATATATATATATATATATATATATATATATATATATATGTGCATATATATGTATATATATATATGTATATATATATATATATATATATATATATATATATATATATATATATATATATATATATATATATATATATATATATATATATATATATATATATATATATTCAAGTATTTTTTCTATTCTAACGGAAGAGGACAGATATATATTCAATGCAGTCTGTTCCAAGATAAAATAAATTATACAATGTAGTTTGCTGCTTTTTTGGGGGGAATGAGAATATCTCCGCAATTTATACTAAATGTGCCCATGCCTTGCATACGCCAATGAGATTTACGAATTTGCTGGAGACACTGCAGTCTCCAGCAAAATCGTACAATTCATTACAGATTTTTACACAATCCATAATGCAAAGTATGAACGCTATTACATAATCTAAGCTATGCATTTAAACTCCTTTAAATCATTATTAATTGTCTTCCAAAGGAAGGATATATGCTATATTTTTATCTACAATATCGCTTATTTCCATACACTATTACTGGAAACTTTGTCCACGTTATGTTTGTTCATATATGAGCGAGTGCTCATTCACGTTTTATTTGAGTGTAAGCATAATCGATGATTTAGTAATTGACTTTGAAATCGCATATCTTGCATGAATAACTGTTAATGTATATTCAAATTGTAATATAGGATGGGACAAAGACGGTGATCTGGCAGAAACGTTAACACACCGCGCGAGATGTTTAGCGGTATTTCGTCCCAATTTTCATTCTGAGTTCAAATTCCGCCAATGTTGAATTATCCTTTCGTGGTCGATAAATTAAGTACCAGTTGCGTAGTAGGGTCGATCAATTAGACTGACCCCCATCCCCCAAAAATTTCGGGCCTTGTGCCTAGAGCATAAAAGAATATAGGATGACACATAGTATACAGGCTCACGATATATTTGGAAATCAGATGTTAAATCCTGTTATTTCTGACTGAGACTAAGCAAAACCAAACTGTTTCTGTATGCCAGTAAGAGTGGTACTGAAAGGTTCGTGTCTTCATGCATATCGCCAGAGGCCTGGTTGGAGGCCGAAATTTCGGAGTTCTTTTACAGAGCTTAGAAAAATTGAACTGCCACAGCAATAAATGTGTGATTCTGAGAGGAGAATCGGTTCAATAAAACCACTATTAACTTATCCTCCTGTATTTTCTTTTAACCAAAGCCAGCGACTTTCCAGTATTCCCTCGTACACCAACTTCATATAGCAGCTAATTTTTAAACTTGCAATCTGCAGCTCTAAAATATCAAGTTACAGGAAATACAACATAATTTGAAACACAACCTAAATTCATTAGGCCTACAAAAATTAGAATACATGAATTGAACTGATATATATTTTTTTTCATATAACTGCATAGTAACTAGTTAGCTGAAATGGAAAAATAACAAAACGTAGCAACGTTGTATTTTACTTAGATGGTTAACTTAGCAGAAATATATGCATGTACAATATATATAAAAACAATATTTGACAAACTCGATGGCTTATACGGAAGCCATATATCATGGAATTAAAAACTTAATTGCTTATAAACCTAGTTATCCACTAGTAGATATCCATTTTACCTGTAAAGTATACGTTATGTATGAAGCCAAAAAAATTGCTTGTGTATACTTGACAAGCTAGCAAGAGGTACATAGTATTTAAAATATAACTTACTGTTTTAGGCACTACAAGTTAGTTGCAGCTATGCTTAAAAACAATAGGATAAGCTGCAACGAAACAAAACAGTATTTCGTATACCTATGGCTTTGAGCTAAATAATTCTACGAAAATATAAGCGCAGAAATCAAAAAACGCACTAAAACACATTCTTGCATGCTCAATCTCACACCTTGATACGTTAAGCGATACAGTAATCAACTAACAGTAGCAGTGGCAATTCCACTGCAAATATGAAATATTGTTGATGGTTAGAAGTTTGTACAGAACCATGAGAATTAGAGCTTTCGTTTGAAATTATATATTCTTCATTATTTTCATTTAATACAACCTTTCATTTCTTCTGGATAAAGCTATAATTGTAGGAACAAGACTTTCCCATTCTCTCAGCAGTTCAAAGTTTCACTTATAAATCTAAGATCTTCACGATGATTACAGAGAATAATCATGTCATCAATATTGTTACTTTCAACCACATTTTTACAGTTTGTTTTATTTTTTTACTTTGTCACTCAATTTCATTTTCTATTCTATCTTGAACATATTCTCTTATCTTTTGTAAATAATCACTATGTCAGTGTTCTAGTGATTCGATCCTCTGCTTTCCTTTATGTCGTTGCTAGTCCCATCTCGTTCTTCTTCTTGTTTGCTTATTTCTTCTATTACCTTTAAACAAATATCAATTTTCAAATGAGCAGATAAATAATTGCACGTATATTCATGTTTTTTATTGATAGGCGATATAAAAAAATAAATGTTTCACAGTTCACTCACTACCACAGCCATCATAATAGTTTTCAGTAACAAAGCACAGCCCAACTTCTTTGCCAACTAAGATCATTTCATTTCCTTTCAGTTCAGTTCAGCTTTTTACATCACGCAGTTTACTACTAGATTTACAGTTGTTTATCATTATTTATTACTTTTCCGAAAACTTTACTAGATTCTTCATCAGCGTTACCACTTTTCTATCCGCGGCTTTTACCATTTCCTTGCTAACAGGTTGGATACACGAGAAAACTGTGCAAACGTTTTAACGTTTTTGTTAAATAACAATATTTTGAAAACCTTCTCTGTTTTATAAAAATTATTTTTTTAAATATCTGCTTATATTAAAAACCGTTTCAACACCTCTACGCAAATTCCTGTAACACACTTGCAATGAAATCAGCATCTTCCACATGGCTATTTATACTCTATGTACTATTCCATTATTTATCTTTCTGAGGAGTACCACTGGCTCTCACCTCATCACACATTCGCATTCCCGCCAGCAACCAAACGGTTAAACGCTCACACCAATGACCCACACAGCCACTAGCAAAGACCGTAATTCTGTTGTATTGCATACCTCTATATGTATCCCCTTATTCATGCTTCCAGATGCATACACACATACACACTCACGCGCACACACACAAACATACTCGCGCGCGCACGCACACTCTCTCACACACGCACACACGCCTAGAGTTATATTACTTTCAGTTCACTTTACAAAACCGCTTCCTACTCCGTTCGTAATTAATCCCATCCAACTACATTTCTACTGGGTTTTTAAAACTTCACTTGTTTATTTTCACCTGGTATTTCTCCACCTCCGTCTGTGCTTCGCCTATACTTTCTTTTGACTAAGATCCTACCTCAAAACTTAAAGACACTCATTTTTTTTCCATTTATGCATTATGAAATTGCGTAAATTTTGAATGGTTGCACTTCCTGCGTTGTTTATTTTTGGTTCATTGTATTTATACTGTATATATGTATGTGTATGTTTGTGCGTATAAGTGTGCGTGTGTGCATGTATGTGTGTGAGTGTGTGCGTGTGTGTTTGGAATTTGAAATTTTGCACAAAACAATCAATTACTTGAATGCATTCTGCCAGTGAGATGTACTTATTTTCAAAGAGAAGCGGTAAACAATGATCTCGAGGTTTATGTGTATCAGCGACTCCATGCAATTGAAATATACGAATTTACCATTACTGTAATCCTGGTATATCTTTTGCAAAATCTTTTTGATTCATATGTGTTCCAAATTTCTAATCTTCTTAGATAACGGTCTGACTTTGAAATGTAATTAAACTGGACTTCGAAGTTGAACGATAATTGTTATATTCTCACTCACTATGCATGCAGGACAATGTCTTCTAATTATTTTCTTTGACAATTCTACATACATACCCATATTGTGTGTCTTCTCTGCGATTGTTTTGTTATATGACGGCCATGAATAATATCTGAATGTGTTTCTTCAGGCGAGAATACTTCTCTTCATTTGTCTTCTGTTCATCTAACAGGAAATAACTTAGAAAAAGCATATATCCGGCGTTTTGAAATCCATTAACTGATCAGCCCATATGTATGTATGCAGGAACGATAGCACGTTGAATTGTTTTTTATTCAAATATTAACGAATTTGTTTGTATTGCTTCGCGTCTTAATATCACATTCTTCATACTCCGAGTAGATGCCTTCTATCAATAATGTCTCTCAGGTCAGCTATATTCGGTAAAATATCATACACGACATTCATGATGTTGTACATTTCTGTAGTATGTATTGCATACATCGTTATTAATGCATCTCCACATCTATCATCTCTGGTGAAGATATTCTGAACGGTATTTGAAATATATTGTGGCATATGTTATTGTGTTTCCTTGAAAATCTGAAGGCAGAAATACTTTTGATTATTATCAGTTTTATCTAGTATATTTAAATACAGTTATAGTATTGTTTTTTTTTCTTGTTTTTGTTTTGCTGTATTTGAATGTTGTTGCTTTCGTCAAAACTTGTTTTGAGGGACATTATATTTGGGATCTGGTTGACTCCTATGCTTAATTATTTGTGTATTTCTAAAGAAAGGATGAAATGCAAATGTCATTTAGGTTGAATTCAAACTAAGATTAAAGTACAGAATGATTCTGAGTGCACTAAATTTAATGATACATTGATAATGCAGGTACCTGAAAGGTGTCAGTCACATACATGCTGCGCATATATCTAACTGAGTGATCTGCACCTGACATTAGTATTGTACCATTTTTAATCACAAAGTAGCTCTAGATTCGTTGTACTCTTCGATCATTTTAAATCATTTCAACCCATTATGCATTCTCTAGCATCGTTAAATAGTGAATATTTTCCCTGGATGAAGAGAACGTTTTAGGTGGTTGATTTATTACTCTGTCAAATGATGCTCAATAGTAAAGTGGAGGTATTTTGTATCAACTGCTACTTTACTTGCCGTAGTTTGATTAATGTGTTTATGTAATCAATACTAAGGAGCAATTGCAGATTATTACGCGTGAAATATAATTCATATGCTATAGTCGGCACTGAACCGTAAGTACATGGTACTTATAGAAATTCCATCGGGTATGATGTTAAAACACACAGCGGAACCGTCTGCTCATTGTTACGAGCATAAACGCAGACCAACAAAATTGCTCTCGTGACTGTTGTCCAGTGTCTTAAAATTTTCAGCTTTATAATTATATCAAACAAATGTTACAATTACAACATATACATTACACTATCTACCCCAATTGAAAAATGTACACTATCTTTTGTTTTTAATAATCATGTTAGAAGTCATTTAATAACTGATATGAATAGGCCAGCAAATTCTTGAGGCGATTAGCAAAATAGATAGAGGAAAGGCCAAAAAGACTACTGGACAGGTTAGTAACTACCAGTATCCAAAAATCTTAATAATCTTTCTTAAGATTCTTGCATAGTACAGGACAGTGCTTTTTGGCAGGTCATCAATATATGTCTTAATTAAACGATCCTTCGGTTCTTAGTTGTTGTGGTAAGTGCAAACGTTCCTAAATCAAGATACCATAACTATTTTGTACTTCATCCAATATAGTTAAAAATAGAGGTAAGCTTTAAAAAAAGCATTCGTTAACCGCTCAACTGTGATCTTATACATCACGTCTAACCCGCAATTCCACTGTACCACATACTTACAGTTCAGTTTTTACCAAGGCATTCTGAATTACATGTCATTCTCAATAATCGCAAGCTGCTTGTATGTACTTTTATCAGAAACACATTAATGAAACTCCGGTAAAAAAAAATAAAAAAACAGCCATGGATAAGAAACATAAATTCGGGTTGCAATATATTTGTGTATCGCTTCCTTTTATCGTGTTCGATAAACAAGGAACCATTAGTATTGATTAGAAGGAGTTATGAATCCGATGAGAAAGTAGATTATCTTTATAGTTCGGTGTAATGATCATTTAACTTCAACAGAGATTTGCTTTTGAAGCATATCAATATATATATATATATATATATATATTAGGGCTTGGCTGCTCTGCATTGACAAGGGGCAACACCCTGAAACTAGTCTGCAGATGCCAAACCAGCAGGGGGACACTGCTGACCTCCCCTGTTCGAAGGTTATAAAGGACACAGGTTTCGTGTGTCACATAGCTAGCTAGAGGCGATGGCTTCTTGGAGCTAATTCACGGCAGCTTTCGTCCTAATTTTGGGACTGCCATGTTGGCTTGGCGATAACTATTAATTTCCAGTACCGCTGCCGTAGTCTCCTTTAGAGAGACTTAGAAATATTAATAACTATATATATATATATATATATATATATATATATATATATATATATATATATATATATATATATATATATATATGCATTCATGTATACACAAATACATTTGTAGCAGAAACTCAACATTTTACTCTATACTGTATGTAATTTAGAAACGTTTACAATATCAATGAAAACAATATGAAAATCTAAATGTGGAAAATATTTTTAACTGTCTCAGAGAATATGCTAAAAGTATGGACTATTTCATCTGTAGTCAATCGCCTGCTATCCGTAACCATATGGTGAACATGATCATTGTTTTCCTCAGTGGTTGCATTTGCATGACTTCCAGACCTTGGGTCATATGCACGAATCTCCTTTCCCATCTGATTCAGCAGCCCACCTTTGCATTGGTGATATTGCGGGAACGTCATCCTATAATGTCAGCATGAATATCCTTGGGATCTAAACCCTTCTTCTGCATGTACTTGATAACATCGGGATGTCAAACGTGTTTCTTTTTTCAAGAGAAGTAGATATTAGCTACTTTATATCTCCTTTGAACAGATGCCAGTTTACCTAAAAGAAAAAATGTAAGTATTAGTAAGAATTGTTAGAAGGATTAGAAAATAAAAGAAAAGATGACCATTCATGTTTAAATAAACGAAACAACACAAAATATTTTCGTTAGCAAAGGATTAAATATCAGTTCAATACACACTGTTTCGTATTTGTGTTGTTTTCTCGTATGTTGGCACTTCAACCTCTTTATGACTATATTGTTTGCATGAGCAGATGTTTAAACTGCACATGACTTATTGAGAAATTCTTATAGAAGTAAATTATGCAGGATTTCATCAGTCCTTCGTAGTGGGCTTATGAGTATTTCATCCCAACATCATACTTTTGAAGAATTCAGTAAATAAAGCAAGTATTCAACACCCGAATTAATAGGAAACCTCAAAGCTGATATTTACATGAAAGAAATGCAGTCTTAATCCTCGTCAAATCGCGTCTCTTGTCTTAACCAAAAAAGGATATATTTAAGATACTACTGTGCTAAATATAGCATGGCTGAGAAAAATTGGATCATCATATATTAAACGGTTATGATCATCTCTCTTCTTTATGTGAGCAAAATTCAAGTTAAAAACCGATTTAGCATATAGGTTGATGTAGGAGTTTATCAAGAAAATCATTATAATATTGCACATTACAGTCTAAGTCACTTCATATCAGAAATTCCCACGCAGCTATTAAATTATGGATTTCTCTATATAATAATTTCTTAATAAGTCATGTGTAGTTTAAAGATCTGCTCATGCAAACAATACAGTCATAAAGATGGCTTGCTGCTGATTGAAGTGCCAACATACTAGAAAACAACACAAATACGAAACAGTGTGTATTGAACTGAAATTTAATCCTTTGCTAACAAAAATATTTTGTGTTGTTTCGTTTATTTAAACATGAATGGCCATCTTTTCTTTTATTTTCTAAATCTTTGTATTTTTGTCATTTATAATTCTTAATAATTTGTTTGTTTGTTTTTGTTTTTGTTTCTGTGAAATGTTTTTGGTTGGCTACGAACATTTCAAACGCACCAATTGTGAAGGAGAAAAACCTATCGAGAAATGAAGGTTAATCTTGATATGGAAAATAAGTGAATATGAGTTGCGTATAAAACCATGAACCTTCCGGGGTAAAAAATACTGAAAGAAACCACGTCTTTTATTATCATCCCTTACCAATTAGTACCAAAGAAGCAGAGAATAAAAAGAACAATTTATTATTTATTATTTTATTATATTACATTCTATTTTGTTTTCCATTCTATAATTTTTATATTTATCTTTCTTCTTTTAATATTTCGTAACAGGATCGATATTAAAATATCGATTTTGTTACATCTGTTTGGAAAATGTATTATGGATTTTTACTGGGAATAATTTGCCTTGTTTCTTTCTCTTCTTTCTTCCCAATAAAACATTTCTAAAACAACAACAATAATAACATTAGAGTAACAACAACTATAACAATAATTTTAATAATGAGAATTTCTAATATTATTATTAATAATAATGACAATAATAATAATAATAATAATAATAATAATAATAATAATAATAATAATAATAATAATAATAATAATAATAATAATAGTAATAATAATAATGATAATAATGATAATAATAATGATAATAATAATAATAATAATAATAATAATAATAATATAAAGAAGCTGATGACAATGTGGTGTAGGAAAAGGAGAGTATTATTATTATTATAATTATTATTATCATCATTATTATTATTATTATTATTATTATTATTATTATTATTATTTTTATTTTTATTATTACCATTATTATTATTATCATTATTATTATTATTATTATTATTATTATTATTATTATTATTATTATTATTATTATTATTATTATTATTATTATTATTATCGTTGTGACAAAACTGGTGGTTCTTGTGCTGATGATTATGTTCATGATCATTATGAGGGAGAAGATGTTGAAAAAGAAGAAAGGAAGAACAAGAACAAGAACAAAGAAGAAGCGTCTAAAGAAGAGAAAGTATAGGTAGGAGAGAAAGAATATGAAGAAGAAAAGTAAAAGAAAAAATTTGTTGTTGATGAAATTGAGGAGGATGAGGAGGAGGATGAGGAGGAGGATGAAGCGAAGAAGTAAAGAAAAAATAGAAATAGAGATGGAACTACTATAAGGACAGCAGCATGAACTAAAAGAGAATGAAGAATGGCGAAAACGAAATTACATTTTGTGAAATGAATAAGGGAAATTAAATATCAACAGGAAGGGCATTCAAACTACTGCAATTACTGAAGACTGTGATGGCTTTGAAATTTCTTTCCAAACCTATTCATTTCTTTACAGTTTAAAATTTTATTAGTTGCTCTTATTGCTGCTGTTCGCCAGTTTATGTGGCTTTTTTTTTACTAGATATTTTAAAAATTATTCGTTTGTTGTTTGTTTGTTTGTTTGTTTTTAGGTTTTCATTGCATCTTCTAATTTTCTCTTTCTTGTTCTTATACTTCGTCGATGTTTTCTTCGTGTCTTTAGTTTTATTACTCTATGACTTTTCTTCTATATCTTGAAATTTCTTTCTTTCTTTCTTTCTTTCTTTCTTTCTTTCTTTCCATCCATCCTTTTTATTCTTTATTTCATTAATCTCTTTCTTTGTCCTCTATTCTTTATATGTTCTCAACTATTCCTTCTTATTTTTCTTTTGCTCGTTCTTTTCCCTCTCCTTCTCTCTTTTTCTTCTTTTTCTTCTACATATTATTATTGTTGTTGCTGTTGTTATTATTATCATTATTATTATTATTATTATTATTATTATTATTATTATTATTATTATTATTATTATTATTATGTTCCTTATCAATTTAGTCGCGCTGCTGCAATTGTTTTGTTTTCTTTGTCGTTTATTCAATTATATTTGTTTTCGTTTTTAGGTGTTCTGTTTTCTTTTTGATTTTGATGATGATATTCATGATAATTGAACATAATGACAATGATGATGATAATGATAGATGGAAAGGTGGAGGTGCAGGAAGTAGAGAACATATTTGGTGTTGGAGAATATGGTATTTACTAATGGTGGTTGTTATTGAACGTAGTGGTCGTGGTGGTTGGCGCATAGCATTCATTCATTCACACATAGCTTGAAATTAGCAGCAACCTTTACTTTGCTCAACACGGTAATGTATGACAGTTTGAAGAAGTGGAATAATTACCAACGAAATAATTCAATTTTTTTCCCCAGAAATATTATTACCTCTTTTAGAAAATTTATAAAACTATGTTGTAGAGTCGATCACATGTTGACGTTCTTGACAATTGATTGTTCATTCTTGATACATCACAAGCACGAAACTAATTTCATGGCCAAAAGACTTAAATTTCTAAGGTAAAAATCCAAATTTCTTCGATGAATATCGAAATATAGAGAAATTAATTAAATCTACCACCAGCATTTTTTATAACAGCAAATATATACATTTATGATGTTTTAATTGAAGACTATTTCTGTCAAAAAATGGAAGTGGTCCCATATATATTTTTTGTGGCTTCTGTGGAAGACTAACAGAAAGGAGGAAGATATTTTGTGAATGTATTACTGGCCTACATATTTACAAAATTGTAGACTCTACACATCACCCAAGGACTACGTTCTGAAATTAAAACCCTGCGAGAGATAAATTGTATCACCACAGATAAGAAACGAAATTTCAGTCTTCGGCATGGGAGGTGCGAGGTAAGTGTTGCCGAGAAGTTCTTGAACATATTTGGCTACGGTAGAAATTGTTTACCAATACTGTCGAATCTAATTTCGAATTTGAGCGACAAAATCCTTCGACAACCACATTAACTCATAGCATAATTATTTCTTTCAGTCTGAGAAAGGCATTGTTTATCTTTGTACTTCAAATATAAATCTTGGAAAAATAATGTCGAATGTTGCTACCAAGACAACTTGTAACAGATATATAGGTATAATATGAAATTGTATTCGATACAGCTAGCAAATATATATTTATGCGTGATCGGTTGTGTCACACATACCTCACTTCATTACACCTCCACAACATGAGTCAAAAAATATCCATTTATATTATCACTTGAACTGCTAGGAATACAAACAGCTTTCTCAGACCATTTAGTCTGTAGCTTATTATAAAAAGGAACTCGTAGCCTTTTCCAGCATAAATATTGTGTATACAGCCTAACTTTTACAGAGGTTAAATGGGTTCGGCTTCAAAATTTATGAATATTGCTTTCCGTAATCAGGCCTCGTAAGAGATCATAAACATTTTTTCTTTTAGGTTTTATATAGATAACTATGATTAGTCTTTCTATAAAATTTATTTAGTGTTAAATCTGCATTAATGAGGAGACATCATTGAAATGCAGCTTATTACAGTTTTGCTAATATTTGTAGTGTCATAGAATGTTCGAGAATTGTCACGTAGTCTCTGATATACGAGGCATAATCCTAACAGAGCAATACTAAGTATGTCTACGTAAACATAAACAGGTAACTTAACATTTCTCGTGTAGGGAACCTATTATTAACAATGATCGATTATGTTTTCCTCTCGAATCATTGAAAAAATACACTGTATAACATGCCAATTAGTGTTGTAATATGAAAGAAATATAATTAATACGAGCAAATGCAGATAACACCTATGGTGGTAAGGGGAAAATAGCATTTTCTTAAATGAGATTAGAGTATATTTTTATTGTATACTTGTATAAAATAATTCAATGCGTTAAATAACACCTTGATAATAAACAGAGGTTACCACAATTAAATGTGCTGAAAATTCAAGACGAAAAAGAAATTGCAAGTAAAGAAATTAAAATAAAAATTCACGAACAGGGTGAAGGTTTCCTACTGAAAGGTTTAAAAGTTTTCTGGCAGCGAGTCAGATTGCAATCTCAGGTGAAGTGATTATATAATATGTGAATATTCTCTACTAGTGTGAACCGCGGATATGTGTATGGCCACGTACGTCTACATTAATGTATGCGCTTGTCAATATATCTCAGATGATAGATTTGTACATAAATACGTAGATGTGTAGGCATAATTATATTTAAACACTTTTGTATGAGGTTATGTCGTACATTGAAGGACATTAGTATGCTCTAAAGCTTAAAAATCATACCAAAATCACATTTTTACCACTTAAGCTCCTTAACATTGAATCCCCACCTCTACCTCCACATGCCATTCAGTGAAAATAGGTATCCATTTATTAAATTTACCTCTAAATTTCGTCACATGTGGTAAAAAAGATAATAGGATTAACTCTGTAAGTTACTTCCCAATAAAATGACATTCAACTTCTTGGAGAATTGAAAAGTTTATTCTGTATGCAAAGTCAGTAAGATTGTGATTAACTGCAAAAGAATATGTTTTCGAAAAGACATGCAATAAACATACAGTGATATTAATTATGGCCCTTTAACCTGCTAGCTCCCTACTTAGCAGGTGGACACAATCTAATTTCATTTTTTATTAACCGGTATCGCTTTTCAAACTGAATGCATCGGCAGAGTAAGTCAACCTCCGTAGAAAATATTTTCCTGTCCTTCTTAACTCCAGTCAAATAACCACCTGCAATCTTTGTCAACAGGATACACTTACTGAGTTCTTGACAAATGTTTGTTGAAAAATGTTCGACATCCAGAAAAAGTAGTTTACAGAGATGACCCCATTGCAACAGTAAGTACACGGATGGAGACAGCATTTAAAGAAAACCACTAACTGGCAGACAATAACACTCGATCTCGCCATGGAGTGGACACATGAGTTACAATCTATGAAATTGCTACACACATGGACAATGGTCACTAAGCAATACATAAGACGAGAAAATGTTGTTTAACGGAATGTGATTTGGATACTTTATTCAATATCCTACTTCAAGGGCAGAAGAATGGACGCCTGCTCTGGTTTGTTGTAAGCATTTGAAAGCAATGAAAACGCATTTTTCTTTTCGCATTCGGTGGAAACGAATGAGCCGTGACCATATATTTATGATATGGAAACGAAAGTGCAATCCATGTTATGATATATCAACACATCTCCATCTCAAAAATATATGTCATGAGCCAAGGACCGACACCGAAATGCATGGTGTTAGATGTAGAGACACCGATGTATGCCATTGTCTTTCATTTTCTGCGATGCTGTTCTGCTTTGAATATGGACGAGCAGTCCTTTGGGTGGGTGAAAAAGATTAAAAATTCCATTAAAATTGAATTCAGCATTAGCATGAACAAGCACACACAAACATATGTATGTATGTATGTGTAAATATGTGTATATACACAAACGTATGTGTACGTATGTGTGTGTGACGGACGTGAGTGTGGATATGAAAGTACGTATATACGTATATAGATTACATAACTGGATGTATGTATGCATGTAGTCTTAGAGAAACAAACCCACACATATGAACAAGCGCATATAAAGATAATTTCTATACGATTTCTTTCAGCGATTCATATATGTTTATATTGCACTTCTTGTTAAAGGATTACATAGCTACGTCATAATTGTATACAAGTGTGCTTTTTTAAAATTGAATACATACGTATGTATTGTGTAAGATATCTACTTATGCGCATAAAATACAGTTAGTGATATGATTCAAATGGTATAAAAGCACCTTTTGTATCCATCGTTAATTCACTTGAATATGTACTTCAGACTGCATCGACGGTGCCTCTGAGCGTGTCACCGACTTGCTAGAACTAGCAGCAAAATTTCAATCAATTTACAAGTTACTATCATTAAAGAAAAACATTCTACAAATTGGAAAATGTGGCATCTTAAGACAACACATCAAATTCCCTAGATAGTCACAGCTGAAAAACATTTCATTACCGGTTCGAAGAATCTGACTCAAGTTGGCGTTTATCATTTAACGTTTGAAACAAGGAATCTCTATATCGTTTCGATTTGTTATACAGTGAAACCCAATTTCCTTGATAGCTCGTGATTCTGTCGAAATAATCTTTGTCACATTAGATAAGGAATAGTCATAAATATCATTTCTCGAATCTAGGCAGGTTGGGTACTGCAAAATTTTCTGCTAGCTGAACGCTGATCTTATTCTAACGAAGTGCAACAACAACAACAACAAATATTAAAATTACCGACAGCATCTGGTTGTATAATTTGGCGATACATAGTGCTTTTTTCATTATATTACTGTTCCCTGGGAGTAAGCTCTATTATTGATGTAAGTATATTTTTCTTATTTGACATTCGTTTTTCGTTCCAATATCGTATGTCTTGTATAAGAATTTCTATATGTATGGGAATCTTGCGTTTAAGAGAAACCAAAATACTTGTCGTAGATGCTAAAAAGAAATCAAACATAAACAATATCTTTATCTACATCGGTCTCACTGTCAATGTACATATATGTGTGTATGTGTGTGTATGTATGTATGTATGTATTTATATGTATATATATATATATATATATATATATATATATATATATATATATATATATATATATATATATATATATATATATATGTATATATATATATATATATATATATGTATACATATGTATGTGTATATCTATACACATACATAGATACATATACTTATATATATATATATATATATATACATATATATCAAGAAGAAGAAGAAGAAGAAGAAGAAGAAGGTAAACATCCAGGAATACTGGAAAGTGATAAACTCAAAAATATACAAGTGGGTGAAATCTTCATGAAACTATAAATCCAATGTAAATGCGATAAATACCATACACGTTGTGAGATTCAGAGTAGTACCACTGAACGCTAAAAGCATTTGACTGCCCCAGTTGGGCTGCAATGATGTATTCAAAATTAACTAAACAAACAATATCCCCTTATCTACCCACATTATCTTTTAGGCATATCCACTCATACATAAGTTTGAACAGTGATTATTTTGAACCTGAGCATTCTAGGACTCTTCTGCACCGACTCTTGTTTAGGCCATTCTTTTGTAAACGAAATGCATCACTTAGCATTCGTTTTAGCAGGATATGTAAAATATTTCAATGTTTTGGGATGCATGATATTTTAAGTGCTTAGATCATGCAGCGCTTTTACATAATAACCTTTCTGACTCATGTTGAATTATTCATTTTACTGTAAACTTTATTCTTCAAATAATTTACAAGTAAATCTTATGACCTGTTTGGAGATAAATTATGACCTGTTTGGAGGAAAATAAATTCTTGGCCACTGCTCTACATGTACTTATACTTCGTAAATTTCTTTCGTGCCTGTGACTTCTCACGTAACCTAATTTGTTTTCGTTGGAGAAAATCCATGTTTTCTTCATTGCTTTTTTTCCACTCGTGAATAATTTGAATGTCTGGTTAACCACCTATATACCCTCTAAAGGAATAGAATTTCGCGTGTGGCTGTGACAGCATCGCAAAAACCTTCGACGTTATTTTACGGGATCGAGCACGTGATGAATCTGCAATGTCACCAGAACACTGATTCATAGCGTACTAGAAATTGTCGCCAACAGTTTTCCTATTTACTTTGCACTTCTTTAGATTCCCTCTAATTTAATTGCTCTACTTTTTGTTTTTATTCATTTATTGAGAGGAAAATGCTAAAACTGTTCTCGACAACAGTAATAATGAAGGGTTTTCCTCTGCACTACGTGGTTCATACTTTTACTTTGTTTAGTCGCAACAATTTCCATTTCAAGACTGAACCTCAGATAGATCATTGGGTCTTGTACATCTGTTTAACCATAAGTTGCTTTTGTATCCATTGCATAGAGGCTGCTCATACTTTGAAGCAAATGTGAAAGTAAAAGTACAAATTAATGTAGTTTGCTCTTGTCTTAAGTGTTAGTCTTATATGTTTCTGTACATAGAAAGTATAAATCAGGCACTAATGAATGTCTGAAATTTGTTTGTGCCTCCAGGCTGTATTTGGCCAGCATCAGCTATATAATAAGGACAAAATCTATTCATTAATACTCCGTTACCAGAGGAGATTTTCATATGTTTTCCTTCAGCTGCAATTTTGAGCGAAGTGAAAATCTTATATGCTTATAAGACGGAGACTGATAATATATTTCTCTAGTTGTTCCTATATGTATTCATGAGGAATAATATGCATCATTTAGAAACATGTCTTGCTTATATATTGCTTCTTGAAAGATATACATCTACATATTTTTAAAATGGTGTGTAATCTTAAATACAAAGGCAATACTGCTATGCAATATAAAAGAAATGTTTTGTTTAACAAATGGCGTGTGTGTCTGTCAGTGTGTTGCTGTCATTTTTGACATTTCGACTTGAGATATTCAAATTGATAATTAAATTATTAGTGTTTTCGTTTTAGTCATGTTAAACATTAATATGTTGCCATGTAATTAAATTAGCATTCATTGTTAGATTGATTGCTTACTTGCTTCGGAAATGAGATATTTTATTCAATTTCACATTTATAGGTAGCCGTGTTAGTTTCATTCGTAGCATTTTCTTCTGGGATTCTCAGACGTGAGAAAATATGATATCGCAACAAGGTTTTAAATTATACTTGTTTTTCTCGTATGACAACACTGCAAAAACCAAGCTACTGGAAACTATTATTTTGAGGGTATACAGTAATAAAATGCATTTTATTTCTTTTCAAAAGATTTAAGACAACTTAAGACTCAATAATGATAAACGTGGTTGTTTCGTTCATTATCATTAAACTAACATTATTCAGAGATCTTTTGAGCATGATGGGCTACTTGAACTGAAATAAATTCTAACTGCATCCCATCTGCAATGTCGGGCGCTGTTTATCTTGATATGAGATCACTACAGGCAGCAAATATGGTTGTGATGCATGGGTCTGGTGTACACTTATCAGACGTCTAGATATGGGCGGTATATTGGGTTTCGTATATTTGTATCCCAGTGTCACTTTGATGGTATGCATTGCACTCTCACTCAATAATAACAACAACAACAAGAACAGCAACAAGAACAGCAACAACAACAACAACAACAACAATAATAATAATAACAATAATAATAATAATAATAATAATAATAATAATAATAATGATGATAATAATAATAATAAGGAGAACACCGGGGATGTTTAACATGTGAGAGAACACCGGGGATGTTTAACATGTGAGAACGATAAATCACTGCTCCGAAACTTATCCAAAAACATCGGAAATAAAGACATCGCATGGAGCCAAAAAATAGCTGACAAAGGGTTGAACTATATCCGAGTAAGTAATACTCATTGAAATTTATTTCTATTTTTCCAAATATAATGATGTATTTTAACTTGATACCTCCACTACCCGCACAGCGATCGTAAACACACGTGTTACATCAAAATCAGACCATCTTCGAACCCAAAAACACCATGTACAAAAAAATTACAAACAGATTATATAACACCGGTATTATTCCACCCAAGAATAACAACCGAGAAGTGCGTACTGTAAGCTTGTTACGAAAAAAGTACGAAGATCTGAACATGCAAAACAATCTGACAACAGAAATGAACGAACCGGTACTCTACGAAAATGATGACAGTCAAAATAAAGGGCCGGACGTTATTCCTCATGTCCCGCAAACAAAATCAAAACGGCATAAATGGACACGTGAGGAATACATTTCGATCCTACACGCCTATTTCACAGCAGTGCTCTACCCAAAAAACGAAAACGCAACAACACATACATATGAAATATGGAAGAAAAATAATGTAAATATAGACCTCGATAAAACAATGAACCCTAACAAACTAGCTAACATAAGAAGACATATTCTAAAAGCAAAAAGAATATCAGAAATAGAAATAGAAAAATTGAAAGGAAAAATACATCAGGAAAATCTAGATAGTAGTCACACAGCAATGCCAAATAATAATATAAACACTGAGATAGCAAAACACGAGGACAAACGTAACATTCCCGGCAAAAACGAAGTAAACAAAAAACAACAAACCCAGACCGTAGAGATGTATAATAGTGTACAAAAAGCACCAATCCAGAACACCACAGACAAACATATGAATGAAAAGGAAGACAAAACAAATATGAAGCCTGGAAATAACGAAGGGAAACCTAATAATTACGATACTATGAAAATGAGTATAACCAAAGAACTGAAAACCACAGATCTTAGAATGGACCACAGATTATATCTCCCAAAAATCAAAATAGACAATAAAACAACATCAATAATAAATAGCATAAACCTGGCCGTCACGGAACTAACAACCACAGAAACAACAGGCAGTATCACTGAGCTAAATGACATAATATATGCGGCAGCCACTGCAGCCACAAAAGAAGCAGGATACTCACTCAAACGCATCCCAACAGGAGCTCTACCACCCAAACAGACCTTGTGGATAAATAACATCCACAACAAAATTTTTAAAAAGAGAAAAGATTTATCGATTCTCAACGAAATTAGTAAACAACCAACACAACTAAGTAACAAGAAGAAAACAAAAATACTGTACAAATACAGCTTTACAGAAAAAAGACTTACCTGAGGCAAAGGAAAAACTAAAGCAAGACATCCTTGCCAAAGCACAAGGGATCCGCCGGTATGAGAAACGCCAACGTTTGAACAAAACAAACAGTTCAAATCCAACCCCAAAAAACTCTACCAAGAACTGGGTAAAAATAAATTAGACATTACTGCAGCACCAACAGCAGAAGAACTGGAAAAATTCTGGAAACAAATTTGGTCGGTGAAGCAACAACCCCAGAAAAGGACCATTAAAACAACGAACTTAGCACCTGAGCAACTCTGGGCCCCTATAACAACTGAAGAGGTCACCCAGACACTGCAAAGACTAACCAACTGGAAGGCACCTGGACACGACAAGATCCCCAATTTCTGCTTAAAACACCTGCCAGGAATGCATAAAAAGCTGGCAGAAAATTTTAACAACATACTAGCAGAGCCAGAGACAATGCCTGAATGGCTCACGAAAGGGAAAACCATCTTAATCCCCAAATCCACGGAAACGGAGACACCACAAAACTATAGACCTATAACCTGTCTCCCTACGATCTACAAAGCCTTTACTGCAATAATGTCGCAGAGATTAAGTAAGCACCTGGAAAATAACAACCTGTTTCCAGAAGAGCAGAAGGGATGCTGCAAGGGCTCATACGTCTGTAAAGATCAATTATTGATAAATAAAGCCATAACTGAAGACAGCCGCAGAAAGAAGAAAGGCCTCAGTATGGCCTGGGTGGACTATCAAAAGGCTTTCGACAGTGTTCCCCACACGTGGATTCTGGAAACACTAGCCATAAACAAGGTGGCACCAATTATTATAAAATACATAAGGCACTCGATGAACAAATGGCAGACAGTGCTACAGCTCCAAACAAAGAGGAACTTGTGAAAACGAAAACCATCCCCATTAGAAGAGGAATATTCCAGGGAGACACACTCTCTCCACTCCTGTTCTGCCTGGCACTCACACCGTTAACTGAATTGCTAAATAGAACTGGATGCGGTTACAAATGCTACGGAAACACAGTCACCCACCTTCTATATATGGATGACCTAAAATTATATGCTAAAAACGACAGAGAGCTAGAAACATTACTACAGACAGTACACGGCTTTACCAAGGAAATAGATATGAAATTCGGATTAGAAAAATGTGCCAAATCAACCCTGAAAAGAGGAAAATTAGTTAAAAGTAACAATATAACACTAGATAAAGCCAATGAAATAAGAGAAATAGACGAACGCCAACCATACAATTAGTTAGGAGTCAATGAATTAGATAGGATACAACATACACAAATGAAAGAAAAAATAAAGAAAGAGTACTATAGACGAGTTAGATCAATACTAAAAACAGAGCTCAATGCTAAAAACAAGATAATGGGTATCAACACTTTAGCTGTCCCAGTTATAAGCTACAGCTACAACATCCTTAACTGGACACTAAACGAACTATCTAAAATAGACAGGAAAGCAAGAAAAATAATGACAGGATATAGGATGCACCACCCAAAATATGACATAGAAAGGCTATATATACAACGCACAGAAGGTGGCAGGGGTCTTATACAGCTAGAAAACTATTATAAAATAACTAACATAGGACTTCAAAAATACCTACTCCAGAAGCAAGGAAAACTAATACAAATAGCCACAAAACACGAGCAAAACAAAAAATTGCTTTCAGTATTTAAGGAAGCTGACAAATACAAACAAGAAATCAATCTACCTAACAAATACGAAGAAGAAGAAGAAGAAGAAGAAGAAGAAGAAGAAGAAGAAGAAGAAGAAGAAGAAGAAGAAGAAGAAGAAGAAGAAGAAGAAGAAGAAGAAGAAGAAGAAGAAGAAGAAGAAGAAGAAGAAGAAACAACAAAAGCTATAAAACAGATGAAATCCAAACTAAAACTAGAACAGCAACGGACCATGATAAAACGATGGCAAGAAAAGCCCCTACATGGTAAATACTGGGCTAAACTAAATGCGAAAGAAATAGACAAAGACAAATCCCAGCAATGGCTGAGAAGCTCAGGACTCAAAGCAGAGACTGAAGGATTTTTTTTAATTGCTGCACAAAACCAAAGCCTCCCCACGATAAATTACCAAAAACACATAATGAAAAGAAATATAACAAGTAACTGTAGAATATGTGGAGATCGACAAGAAACAATAAATCATATTATCTCTGGCTGCCCAGTCCTGGCTAGAGAAGGAATATTTTCACAGACACGACAGAGCTGGGACCTATATACACTGGAAGCTATGCCAACACTATGGAATAACAACAGAAAAAAGATGGTATAAACACGCCAGAAAAGGTCACAGAAAACGAGAAAGCAACCATACTCTGGGATATGCCAATACACACAGATAGAGAAAATAAGGCAAATAGACCAGATATAGTTGTCAAAGATCATGAAGAAAAGAAATGCTTTCTAATTGATGTATCAATACCAGCAGATTACAACGTTTCTCTAAAAGAAATGGAAAATCTTTCAAAATACAAAGACCTGAAAATAGAGGTAACTCGAATGTGGAATCTAAAAACAGAACCAATTCCTATCATAGTAAGTGCCTTAGGTATAATTAAAAAAATATTCAGACAAATACATAACAAAAACACCAGGACTTACAAATATATATAACATACAGAAAATTGCACTACTGGGTACTGCACACATTCTACGCAAAACACTTTCAATACAGTAAACATAAGAGCACCACAGCACATACCCAAGGTGCACAGAGCTGCGCTCGGTAGTGAAGTGAAAGCTCGTTATAAAAATAAAACTACTGAACAATAATAATAATAATAATAATAATAATAATAATAATAATAATAATAATAATAATAATAATAATAATAATAATAATAATAATAATAGCCTCGGCAGCGGCTGGACGTGTTCTTCGCTGCTCTGACCAGTGAAAAGCGGACGACACAGAAACTCAGATACAACACAGCAGGACAACTGAAAAATGACTCTCAAAGACGGGAATATCTAAAATTTCCTGTAAGTATTTTAAATTTTCCTTAAAATAAATTAAGAAACATATCTACAGTTTTCAAATAAACACATGATCAGCTTTAATTTTTTTTCATATCTACAACTTGTGTGAAAACCTATCCTTTCCTTTCTCCGGAAGTACTCGAAAAGCTAATCATCCTTTCTATTGTAAGAACACTACAGTTTTCTCTGTTCGGACATACACAAGATCATCTTTGGTGAATTTTGAAACTTTAATATCTACAATTTTCTATGTTTGCGCGATAACTATATTTTTATCAATTTTTGTTAGCTTCCATTTCTCGTTTCGACATGTTGTGTAATAATATAAATGAAAATATTTTTTGTGGTTAGACGATTTAGCGTCCAGTTTTCAGCATATCGGCAAAGAAGTTCTTTCTTTTTGCCCTTATGCATATATATATATATATATATATATATATATATATATGTGTGTGTGTGTGTGTGTGTGTGTGTGTGTATGTGTGTGTGTGTGTGTGTATTTATATGTGTGTGTGTATTTATATGTGTGTGTGAGAGTGTCTGTTTGTCTGTCTGTCTGTTTGTATGTCTGTCTGTCTGTCTGTATGTATGTATGTATGTATGAATGCATGCAAATATCTCACTGGCATACACCTATACACTCTTAGAAACATACACGTGCATTTACCTATGGCTTTGACAATCTGGATCATTCCATGTCCTCAGCTTTCTACTGACAAAGATAACAATTTTCCTAGCTGGTATAACTGTATCATATTTTTAATATGCAAATTTGGAAGTTACATACCATTCATATCTACTTTATCCTGTATTTCAGTAATCAGCTCTCCGCTGCCATTCTTAATGGAAATGCCAGATAGGATATCTTTTATCAGGATGAAAACCGATATGTCTGCATGTCACAGAAAACATTAATGCAATATCCCCACACACACAAACACACACACACACGGTTACACACGCACGCGCACACGTACACACAAACACACACATACAAACATATATACATACATACCCCCATATATATATTCATCACACTGACAAATAAAGCATGTTTCAAATCATTACATCTCTAAATCTACGCAATGTTGTCGTCCAAATATAGTGAGACAATCGCAATTATTTTTTTACCCGGTTCATCAGACTTCAACACTTGAGAGAAATCACAATATAGTGGGTTGGGAACACGTCTCAGTTTGGTGGGGCAGTGATCAATTTGAATCAATTTAAACTTTTGATAAGGTCAATTTCGTTTCGATCACCTGAAGATGAATCATTACAATGTACATCCTAATTTTGTTTTTCATTTATGAAATTAAAGAACTACTTTAAGGAACAGTTTTGCATTGAGCGCTGGAACATTCAATGATGTCCTCGTCACTCTCATATATTCTTTAGATTTCAAGTAATTCTTTCTGACAGTGGACAGTTAAAAGCATCCCGCTTGAACTGGATCACGAGATAGTTGTTGTGTCTGCATACGTGGATGACGCCACGGTAATATTACGCTAGTTCGGATATAGGAGTATCCAATTCGTTGGGAAGTAATAGGTCCATACAGTCAAGAGGCAATTTTTGTTGTTCGATCGAGGGGCCTAGATTTGGACGGGATCTGCAGTGGATAAAGACTAGGTTTGGTTGCAGACAGCATATCCAGACTTACATTAAACTGGTGAAAGATGAAGTTTTCCCAGCAAGGTGGGGTATAGCCTATTAATACTTGCATGAACTTGATGGTATACAACCACCTGACCACCGTACCTCGTGGCCAGTACCATGAGATGAGATATGATTTCCAGTTGTTATGTTAGATACAGATTTAAATTTTTGTTAAATTACAGTCTATTTTAAAGAAAGGAAGAAATTATATAGATTACGACTTATATCCAAAATAATTTACACCCAATTACAACGGTTACAATCTAGCTAAGATTAGATCAGATCAACATTCACTAATATGGCTTTAAACAGAAACCAAACAAGCACTGAAATGTATGCCCAATTTGCATTAACAACAATTGAACCTCACTGGCAAGTGTAAACTCGAAATATCTTGAGGAAACGGGTATGATGTTGTAGTCACAGATGGAACGCCTTTACTACAAATCTCTCCCATCGTGTTTTAAATAGCAAAATCCTCAATTATATATGTTCTCGAAACTGTTTGGTAATGGAATGGTGTTTTTATTGCAATTAATATTCTGTATTGATTTCATTACTAGTTTTTTTTGTAAGAAAATGGAAGCTGTTTCAAAAATTCTCATTCTTCACGATGTTCTTGCGTTTCGGTTAAGTAGAAAGAATTGTAATTTTAGCATCATGGAGTCATATCTGAATTACGCGTCAAACATAAATGCAAAAGAAAGCTGTTACTAGTAGTAGTAGTAGTAGTAGTAGTTGTAGTAGTAGTAGTAGTAGTAGTAGTAGTAGTAGTAGTAGTAGTAGTAGTAATAGTAGTAGTAGTAGTAGTAGTAGCAGCAGCAGCAGCAGTAGTAGTGGTAGCAGTAGTAGTAGCAGCAGTAGTAGTAGTAGCAGCAGCAGTAGTAGGAGGAGGAGGAGGAGGAGGAGGAGGAGGTGGAGGAGCAGTAGTAGTAGCAGCATAATTCAGATTTGACACCATGATACCCAAATTACAATTCTTATTATTGTTGTTGTTGTCGTTGCTGTTGTTGTTATTATTATTATTATCTTTTTATTACATATTTTGTTGGAGCTCCTGCAGTCTTCCATGCGTAGCGGGCTTACTACCTTCAACTTTCGGTACCATGCTATTCGCTCTTTTCAGCTTTCAAATACTCTCCTGATTATTTTGGCCGTTCCAAGGAGTCAGACCTTCTGTAACAGTTCTACTGGGCACTCTATTGCAATTGCTGATGCTTTCTGATTCTGTTCCTGCGAGCCCGGCAATAATTGTTACTATCTTCACCTTCTTCATTGTTCATAGCCGGTCTATTTTGTACTTAAGAGGGTTGTATTTATCTATCTTTTCGCCTTCCTTCTTAACTATTCTTGGGTCAAACGGGCATGAAACATCAAATATATAGCATACGTCGTGCACCTTGTCCACCAACTCTAGGTCCAGTTTATTATGCTCTAGCACGTGATGTGTCTGGATTGCAAAATCCCAGAGGATTTTGTTGACTACCCCACTCTCTGCGGTTTGTGCTTATACCACGTCTTGCCTCTCTCTATGCCCCATTTCTCGCACAGTTTCTAGTGGAGCACTTTCGCTACCTGGTCGTGTCGCCACACCTTATATTGGTTTTCGGCAAATCTAGGCCATTCGTTCGTGATATGGACAATGGTTTCATCCACTCTATTCCAGATGCGGTACAACGGAGACACTTGCCCATTCATAAGGCGACCCTCCAGTTCGTGGCTAAAGTTTGGTCTTGCACTGCCACTATAGTGCTGTCCGTCTCTTTTTTAGTATTCCTTTCATCAGCCAATGCCAGCAACTTCTATTGTGGCTATATGGAAATGGTTGTGTAGTCCATTCTTGACTAATTCTTCTTCATGTCAATTTTGTAGTTCTTCCGTTGTGTAACCTTTTTTCTCTGCTTGCAATACTTTGGGCTAAGAAGCTCATTAATCTCTCTAGTTGGATACGCATGCAGTCTTCCACACTTATCAGTCCCCTTCATCCAACTGCTCTCTTCATGTATAGGTGATCCAGTGTCTGCACGTGAATAATGGTCTCAATGCATCATTAGGAGCTTTCTTGACTTCCTGTACATCTCCTTTAGCTCCTCTTCTATCTACTTCAGGATTCCAACGCCATACCGAACTATTGCGACTGTGCGCGGGTTTATTTCGAAATTATGTTTCTTGCATCCAGCTTTGAAGCCAATATCTCTCTCACTCGCCGCAGATACTTCTTTTTTGTCTTTTCTTTCGGGTCGTGGTGTTTGATTCCATCTGCCTCGAGTATTCGCAGGTATATATAACTGGATTGATGTTGAATTGCCTTCATCATTTCACCACATGCCAATAATTTGCTTTCAAACCTGATAAGCTTTTCTCGTCTCATCACCATCGTAGCACGTTTTGGGAGTATTAAATGAAGGAGTAAAAAAGTAAGTAGAAGAGAGAGATAATAATAATAATAATAATAATAATAATAATAATAATAATAATAATAATAATAATAATACACAAGACCAAAGCCTCCCCACCAGAAATTACCGAAAACATATAATGAAAAGAAGTATAACAAGTAACTGCAGAATATGTGGCGATGGACAAGAAACAATAAATCATATTATCTCTGGCTGCCCAGTCCTGGCTAGAGAAGGAATATATTCATAGACACGACAGAGCTGGGACTTATATACACTGGAAGCTATGCCAACACTATGGAATACCAACAGAAAAAAGATGGTATAGACTCACGCCAGAAAAGGTCACAGAAAACGAGAAAGCAACCATACTCTGGGATATGCCAATACACAAAGATGGAGAAATTAAGACCAATAGACCTGATATAGTTGTCAAAGATCATGAAGGAAAAAAAATGCTTTCTAATTGATGTATCAATACCTGCAAATGCCAACGTTTCCCTAAAATAAATGGAGAAACTTTCAAAATACAAAGACCTGGAAATAGAGGTAACTCGAATGTGGAATCTAAAAACAGAAAGAATTCCTATCATAGTGGGTGCCTTAGGCACAATAAAAAAATATTCAGACAAATACATAACAAAAACACCAGGACTAACAAATATATATAACATACAGAAAATTGCACTACTGAGCACTGCACACATCCAGCGCAAAACACTTTTAATACAGTAACCAAAAGAGCACCACAGCAAACCACAGCACATACCCAAGGCGCACAGAGCTGCGCTCGGTAGTGAAGTGAAAGCACGTTATAAAAATAAAACTACTGAACAATAATAATAATAATAATAATAATAATAATAATAATAATAATCGTCGTCGACGTCGTTGCTGTTGTAATTATAGATGATGCAGGCTTTAATCTATTAATTCGATCCCGTTATATTATGTCTTCATTTCTTTCAGTATCATATTCACCGTAAGAGTCAACCCCATGAGCATAATTGTGCCTACTTTCTTAAATCCATTTATTTCTATAGCCAGGTTTTGCTCATTGCTTTCGATAGCTCATTTTCTTTATTATTTAACCTTTCTCTACAACTAGGTCTTGAAACATTATACTTCTCCTGGTAACTCTCATTAAGTGCAACATTGTCAGCATTCTCTATATCTACTCCTGCATCGCTCACGGTATTTTCGGTCAACACCCTCCTCCTAATCTCATCGAGCTCTTGTATTGTTTGCCACCCTTTCTAACTTATTGCGCTTATCTGCTGACAGAGTGTCTGTTCCATAATATCTGAACCCTGCTTCTCCATTTATACGTTATACACCTTCTTTCTATATCTCCTTATGTGTATCCCTTCATTATCAGAGGGTCTGTTCAAATAATAACGTTCCATGACAGCTATATGCATTGTCTTGGCACATTTAATTCTAGCAGCCGTATAATGACGACCGGGCAAGTGCTGCTCACCCACAGGGTACCTGCAGGGCAAAAGTCCGTCACCTATATTTCCATACTCATTTACGCCGTTATTTTTGCTGATTCTATTATTCTCATGCAGAGGAGATTATTATTATGAATAATATTAGAAGATTATTATTATTATTATTATTATTATTATTATTATTATTATTATTATTATTATTATTATTATTATTATTCAGTAGTCTTATTTTTATCACGTGCTTTCACTGCACTACCGAGTGCAGCTCTCTGTGTCTTGGGTATGTATTGTGATTTGTTGTGATGCTCTTATTTTTATTGTATTGAATGTGTTTTATGTAGGATGTGTGCGGTGCCTAGTAGAGATATTTTCTGTGTTATATATATATACTTGTTAGTGCTGGTGTATTTCTCCTATATGTGTCTGATTATTTTTTTTTATCATACCTAATGCGCCTACTTTGATAAGAATTGCTCCTAGTTTTAGGCTCCACATTAGATTTACCTCTATGTCAAGATCTTTGTATTTTGAATGTTTCTCCGTTTCGTTTAGGGGAACATAGTCCCCTGTTGGTATTGATAGATCGATTAGAAAGCATTTTTTCTTGGTGGTCTGTGACAACTATATCCGGCTTGTTGGCCTTAAATTTTCTGTCCTTGTGTATTGGCATATCTCATAGTATGGTTGCTTTCTCCTTTTCTGTAACCTTTTCTGGCGTGTGCCTATACAATGTGTTTTTCTGTTATTATCCCATAGTGTTGGCATAGCTTCCAGTGTGTATAGGTCCCAGCTCTGTCGTGTATGTGAATATATTCCTTCTTAGCCTGGACTGAGCAGCTAGAGACAATATGATTTATTGTTTCTTCCCCATCTCCACATATTCTGCAGTTACTTGTATTTCTTTTCATTAAATGATTTTTTTTTTTGGTAATTTCTAGTGGGAAGGCTTTGTAGTTTAAAATCCTTCAGTCTATGCTTTGGGTACTGAGCTTCTCAGCCATTGTAGGGATTTTGCTTCGTCTTCTTTTCTCTTTAGTTTAACCCAATATTTGCAATGAAGGTGCTTTCCTTGCCATCGTTCTAACATGATCCTCTGCTGCTGCAGTTTAGTCTGGATTTTCTTCTTCTTCTTCTTCTTCTTCTTCTTCTTCTTCTTCTTCTTCTTCTTCTTCTTCTTCTTCTTCTTATTATTATTATTATTATTATTATTATTATTATTATTATTATTATTATCATTATTATTAGTCAGTAGTTTTATTTTTATAACGTGCTTTCACTTCACTACCGAGCGCAGCTCTGTGTGCCTTGGGTATGTGCTGTGGTTTGCTGTGATGCTCTTATGGTTACTGCATTGAAAGTGTTTTGCGTAGGATGTGTGCAGTCCCTAGTAGTGCAATTTTCTGTGTTATATATATTTGTAAGTCGTGTATTATTATTATTATTATTATTATGATTATTAATATTATTTTTTTTTTTTTATAGAAAGTTAAAGAAGTGATGTATAAATTCTCAATCGCAGAATAATGCTAATAATATAGCCTGAACAGGATAAACTATCCCTATTTTTGCAGAGAAAAGTGTAGTTGGCCAGCTGTGGACTCGAACTCACATCCCCGTCATTACATGTGACGATGGTTTTGCCGATTAAGCTAAACTCAACTCGAGTCCTCAGCTGGCCACCTACACTTTTCTCTGCAAAAATAGGGATAGTTTATCCTGTTCAGGCTATATTATTAGCATTATTCTGCGATTGAGAATTTATACATCACTTCCTTAACTTTCTATAAAAAAAAGACATCTCAACGCTTCTAAAACAAGCGTCGCTTGTTTGTTTACGTTTGTCGTAATTTGAATTTATTATTATTATTATTATTATTATTATTATTATTATTATTATTATTAGAAGAAGAAGAAGAAGAAGAAGAAGAAGAAGAAGAAGAAGAAGAAGAAGAAGAAGAACAACAACAACAACAACAACAACAACAACAGCAACAACAAAACAACAACAAAACAACAACGACAGCATCAACGAGGACAATGGGGGAGGGTAAAAGGAGATGATATTGATGATGATGGGGGTGCTGGTGCTGGTGCTGGTGCTGGTGATAGTGGTTGTGGGGGTGGAGGTGGGGGTGGAGGTGGGGGTCGGTTGTAGTGGTGGTGGTGGTGGTGGTCGGACGTGGTGGGGGTGATGGGGGTGGCGGCGGCGGCGGCGGTGGCGGCGGCGGTGGCGGTGGTGGTGGTGGTGGTGGTGGTGGTGGTGGTGGTGCCGACGACGACTACCACAACGATGATGGGATTTTGTATATTAGCTAGAAATGCGCTGAGCATACAATAACACAAGTTTCGCTACGCAAGGGACTTCTGAATACGTGTGCGATGGATTAAATCTGTTAGTAAATAACAAAGAGATACTGTAGGATTCTGCGAAGAAATTTATAGATCAAAAGCACAATTAATTGCGCGAGAAGACTACAAGATTATAATAAAAGGTACTTATTGAAACAAGCTATTAAGCAATGAAACATATGTAACTATCCACAAACTCTATTCATCAAGTGCCTCACACTCCTGATTAAGCAACCACTCTACTTCTTTCCTCAAACGTTCTTGGTTAGAGATTTCACAATCTTCCGTAAGAACCATATATTTAACGCTGTGTGTACACTGGTCAGGTGAGGAACGAAGCCCTATTGATCGTTGACAAATAGCTTGTATTCATGACTGTCTGAAATTTATTCTAATATTCTGTGATTTGTATGCCGTTTGATGTATGATCAGATCTCCTCCAAGATCCGCATCTCGGTGGCAAGATAACGGATAATTAATTGATAGATCTGTTATATTATTGTTAGCCTTGGAAACGGTTGCTAATTTTATTACATTCCGGAGGAAGCAGAGTTCTCTTGATTGCGGATGAGTTATCCTTCATAATACATGAAGCCTTTCTCTGCAAAAAGCATCGACTTTTCATCGTAGTTGTAACACTTCTCGATTTTTATCTTCTTCCATTTTCCTCTAGTTGTCCAATGCCTATCCATCATAAATCTGCTCTCTATATTCTTAACTAAAAGGAATGATATTACTGTTATTACTAAGCAACAGGCACCTTAGTTCTCTGTATTAGCTGCTAACATTGGCGAAAGGAAGATTTTCCATGACACCAGCTTTGAGGCTGGTATATACTTTACACTTTATTTCAATATATTTTTCTAACATACTCCGAAGAAAATATTTCCCTGCATGTCTCAAGTCTATTTTCATTCCTCCACTTTACTCTCTATTTCATATCTTATCTAGAATAACTATTGCTTAACCATATTCTCACACCGTCTCCGATGAAAGGATATATAAAATATCCCGCAAACAGCTGTAAGATCTTATATTTATAAATGTTCTGAAATCTTTATTGCCTTGGATTTTTATCTCATTCTGTTAATTTTTTAATATATGCACATGCTGACATATGACCTACGATGGACTCCTCATTCGCATAACCACCGAACCTGGAGCTTAACTATAGTCAGTCCATTGCAATTATTTAGCTCAGGTCATTGACTTGGTTGGATTATGTATACTTCACCAGCTCCATATACATTTCCCTAACATCAAGGGGAGCCAATAGAGGGACGACGCCTTACTAGTTGCCAATAACATTAATACATTTCTAGAAACAACTAGAAAGTATCTACATAAATTCTTCTCTAACCTAAACCTGTCTATCACATTCGAAACCTCTCACAAAACTTATCATCCTCCCAATACTCCCCTTACCACAAACCTAACCAATATCTTAAATATCTTAACATCCACTCCAATCCCCACAAATCCATTTTCGATAACATAATCAAGGGCATTTCAACCGTATATCCGACCTCTCTTCCACTGAGGAAATTTTCAATAATCACGCTCCATATTACAACCAAGCACTTACCGCTAGCGGGTTTTCCCAACAAATATAATACATCTATAACACCAGGCTCCAACAATATATATCTCAAATCACATCTCAAGGACGCACCAGCCATCGCAATCACAACCAACCACACACACTTGTTGATATAACACTGGGAGGTCTTACACCTAAGCAACCTAGACCCCCCCCCCACACACACACATATTTAACACTAGGTCGAAAACTAAATCTACTAAAACAGCTAACAAGAACAAGCCTTTCCACCCACTTCCATTCTCCAAAAATATAGATAGCACTCTTTTATCTAAAAACATAGATAACACTACTCCCAGAAACCCTTAAAAAAAGCGGCGGACGCTCTATTCTGTGGTACACACCCCCATTCTCACTTAACGTTAAGAACTTAGCTAAAAACTTCCTTAAAATACTAAACTCTAACTTCCCTCATAAATATCATTCTATCTTTAATAGATCCACCTTGGAACTATCCTATTCTGCCCCACCCAATTTCCAATCTATTGTAGCAGCCTCTAATAAGCAAAAGCTTTCTCTTTACTATCAAAACTCACGTAATTAGAACTCTAGTCATACGAACGCTCAACATACACACAGTTCCAGCACAGATACCCTTACATTAGACCACAATCACAACCCGACCCATCCAACTGACACTGCCCAGAACGCCACCACAATCTCTACCACTCTTACAAATAGCACAATTAATAGCAATAATAGTAATAATAACAATGATGGTAATGATAGCATCAATAATACTAATGATCTTGACTTTTCTACTCCCTTCTCTAACCTCTCATCTGACAATATTACCTCCTCCATCCCTGAACAAAATCCCCAAAATTCACCTAATTGTAGCCGCCGTCCTGGAACCATCTGCCCGTTACAAACCCATTGCAGAAGTATAATGTAATTTACAAATGCACTGCCCTTAATCTATTACACAACTCTACAACCATATACATAGGATCAACCAAAAATTGTAAGCAACGATATACCGCTCAAATCCATTCTTTTAGATGCGATAAACATAGTAAATCTACAACACTCGCCAACCACATACATCATCTTAAAAATACAAATATACCCTATACTTTATCAAGGTCCATACTGGATTCAGGGCTTCCCTACTGCATGCTTTGTCTGAACGAGGTGCTTCACATATTAAAGCACAACTCTCCAACACTGATAAATAAACATAATGAGGCACTAAGCACATGCAACCACCGTTTTTTTTCCAGACATTCAAAATCTACCATATATCCAAATACCTAAATGACCATACAGTATGTTTCCATAATACCGCTTAGGTAATCCCAATAAGCTCATTAATTTACATTTTAACTCCTAATCCATATCCAATTCCTCTTTCAGACTTGAATATCAGAACCATTTAATTGTATTTGTATGTATATGCGTGCGTACGTATGCACGTGTGTGTATGTGTGCGTGCATGTGTGTGCGTGTGTATGTGTGTGTGTGTGTGTGTGTACGTGTGTGTGTGTGTGTGTGTGTGTGTGTGTGTGTGTGTGTGTGTGTGTGTGTGTGTGTGTGTGTGTGTAAGCTATATATACCTGGGTGTGGAGGGGTGGTAATACATACAGATACCCGTATATGTTGTATATATAGGTATTGATGTGTATAAATATCTATGTACAGGTTTAGAATATTGCATATGTATACATCTTTACTTGTATATATATTCTTCTACTACTAAGCACTGACCTGTCTTCTAAGTAACCTAACCTATATTCCCATATTTTTCATTCCACCATTTCACTACCCCTACCCCCTCTCTCCTCCCCTCACTTAGGCTCTGTCACAACATACTTGACACTCCTTTACTTTTTAAACTCTCATCTCTTTATATACTCATATCTTTCTCTCTCTATCACCCTCACCTCCGCATTCCTTCTATCAATATATTCTGACTGACCACTAACCAGTACACTTTCCCCTTCTTCATTTCTCTATGATCTCTCTCCCCGCCTTTCTTTTTGTTCATTTTCCTTTCGTTTTTCTTCTCTTCCTATTTATGATGTGACCTTACAAACACATTTCCAAATTTTAAGTCACTTCAAAAAAAAAACAAAAAAAACGCTCGACTGAATAACACCGTCAACAAACTCTACGCTTAGATTGAAATGAACAATTTTAAATACTATTGGAACATAATCTCAATGTACAGGAATCTTCTATGTATACCATTCTGCCGAAATAATGGAACTGAAGACACAATATCCCTGCATATTTCACGTCTCTTTTCATTCCTCCACTTCACTCTCTATTTCATATCTTATCTAGAATAACTATTGCTTAACCATCCTCTCACACCCTCTCCGATGAAAGGATATATAAAATATCCCCGAAAACAGCTGTAAGACAATCTATTTATACACGTTCTGAAATCTTTACGGTCTTGGATTTTTTATCTCATTCTGTTAATTTTGATATGCATATATATGTGTCGTTGACTGAACACTATTCAATTTTTTTTCTCCGTGTTTTTCTCCTTGTCTCCGTATTCTTTCTTTTGAAGAGCGTAGCTCGAAACGTCAAAGACTTTCCGTATTCCCGAGCGTCATACTAATATATACTTTTGTTATTTACACCACCTGTCCTCGTCTGTTGTTATTTTTTGTATATTCTCCCATATATATATATGTATATATATAATTATATATATACATATATATATATATATATATATATATATATATATATATATATATATATATATATATATATATATATATATATATATATATATATATATATATATATATATGTATATATAGGTGCAAGAGAGGCTGTGTAGTAAGAAGCTTGTTTCCCAACCGCATAGTTCCGGCTTCAGTCCAACTGCGTGGCACTTCGGGCATTTGTCTTCAACTATAGCCTCGGACCGACCAAAGCCTAGTGAGTTGATTTAGTAGTCGAAAACTAACTCCGACTACTAAATCCGGGAATGAAATTGCTCGGGAATGAAATTGTTGGTTATATACTTGAAGAAAAAAGGCAAAATATGCAGTACAGAAATTTGAGGACATTCTGTAGATGGACTCTCATATGAATGATGGCTGGGCGCCTCTCATGAATGGGGAAAATTGAAGATGTGCCAAAAAGCCTCATTGGTACTTGGAAACTTTTACGAAAATTAAAATGGGGATTAAATGAAAAACATGATTTACGTGAATATCCTCACAAGAGTAATTGAAATAAATGTCGATTGTGGAACCCTCCACGCACGCACTCACGCACGCGCACATACACACGTGTCTTTGTAAATATGTTTGTATACATTTATGTATGTGTGTGTTTGTAAGAGACAGAGTGTGAGTGAGTCAAGGGTTGTGTGCGTGTGTATGTGTGTGAGACAGAGCGAGAGAGCGGTGTGTATGTAGTATTTACTCTCTCTCTCTCTCTTTCATACACACTCACACACAAAATAGAGAGTGAAGCTTTTTGCCGTGTTACGTCAATACCGGGAGTTGACATTGAGGAACCTTTTTAAAGAAGTGAATCTTAAATATAAAGCAATATTATTTATGTTTAATTAAAATAATCAAATGAAGAGCCTAACATTTATTCGAGGTCAAATTATTAATGCATCACAAGTATGGAAGCGTTTGGTGAAGTCGATTTCACGTGAAAAGCGATTACACACACATCTCTGTTTTATATATAGTATCGATAACACTTACGTAGTAGTAGTAGTAGTAGTAGTAGTAGTAGTAGTAGTAGTAGTAGTAGTAGTAGTAGTAGTAGTAGTAGTAGTTGAACCCAATAATTTTTTTGTACTTTTTTACACTTCGTTTTTATACGATTTGCAAATAATGCGGATGTAGTGACCAATAAGCCTAAACTATTATATATTACTAGTATTCAAATACATTTTCCTCTCCTAATCGCCAGCTTGCACTCAAATAGCGACACCAAATTCACTAATGTAAACCAATTCTTCAAAACTTGACTGGTTGCACATCAGTTTCTATCCTCACGCTCCTCTTCGTGCGCTACCAAATGTTGTCGAGGGCTACACCCTGCCTGTAAAGCTCTCGCGTTCCTACTTTTAACAGTGTCCTCTGTACCTCGTGCTTTGTTATCGGCACCGTAAAAGGGTAATCTTGACCCACATCTTTGAGAATTGACGACGATTTGATTTTCCTGATACACACAGCTGATAGCTAAAATATATCCGCAAGTGTTGACAGATGCACGATGTAACCTCAGGCGTACTTATTGTACAGGTACATAATGAGTGCGTGTCACGTACGACCAGCTGATATTGGACCACTTCCACCTATAGCGGAGGAAATACCTACAGGTCTTATCTTGGACTTGTAAGGTATCTTCCTAGGCAAACCAACTACTGGATTTGTCGATAGTTCTTGACGCGAGGAAAATGTTGAAAATAACAGCAACGTAAACAAACATATATCTAAAAGAAATATTACGAAGATTTACAGTCAACAAATCAGATGGAGACTAGGAACATAACTTTGCTCTCCAAGAATTTAATATTTGTGAACGAGAACTGTAAAACAACAGACTGATCTGATAGTGTTATATTGCATTATATACCTTCGAGGAGGAGAGTATGAGAACAAAAATAGAAACTGAATGGCTCCACTGCTTGTTTGATAATAACCAAAATACAGGAAAGCAAAACAAAAGTTTTTGAACATCTGAATTTGTTTATAGATTTAGTGATTGATTTAACATACTTGCAATTGTTGTTCCTTATTTCTATTTTATATTTCACTCTTTTTCTTCCACTACTTGTGGCACTCGTCCGTCTATTGATAATATTTTATGATTGTTGCTATTGTCACCAGACATTGTGTTCTTTTAAACAAAAGAATTGATTTTTGTGATGTTGCATATGCATACATATAAACATGCGCCTATAGTTATATAAATATGAAGAAACGAATGTTGCTATATATGTATATACATATACATGTGTGCATGCACACGACCATGTGTGTGTATGCGCTTGCCTGTCGATCTGTGCATATATTTATTGTATGTATGTGTCCACCTATATATGTCGGCAGCTATCTCTACACTATAAAATAAAAAGTAATTAAATATATGTTAGTAAACAAAACATACGTACATATGTGTGATCATTGTGATAACACTGCAGTACTGTTTAACATTTGACGAATGTAGTCCTGATGTTATTCCCTTTTTATTTGGTGAAAGCAGTTTAACAATCTACCTAGTTTCAAAGCTCTACGTGGCTTTGTATACATGGAGCATAGTTCGGGAAGTTGCAAGAAACTCAATAAGCATCTGGCGGAATTTTATTTCAGAAAATACCGACACAGCATACATTGCAACAGATACCAAATTCTGAAACCTAAAACACTGCAAAGCTTTCCCTTTCATTTATAGCATCCAATACCTCCGTTTGCAAAACTTGCAAACATTACTGCAGACAATATACAGATTTCTAACTGAATCGTTAGAAAATGCGCTTCTGGAAATACTTTTATTTATTTGTTTGTTTGTTTATTTGTATATTGAGAATCTTTCCTTTTTTTACTGCAATAAATCATCATTTGAGATCCAAGAAACACAACGTTGGCAATATAGACACAAATCAGCATATATATCCCATTCTCAAACTCGCCATGCCACTCCTACTGATTTAACTTAGGTATATCATTGTCGATATTTGAAATCATATAAAAGTTCACAGTTATTTGTTTCTCGAAACGGATTTTTTTTTGCCAACTTTTATTCCTAGAAATAAATATAATTTTTTTACGTTTTTCTCAGTCTTGTGTTTTATGTATTAGCGTCTCTTACAAAACATCTCTGTTTGCTCCATATATGTCTCAATACCTGGGGACCTTATAATTTTCTGATGTGATCCAGTCCTTTCTTCTTGACAATGCCGTGGTTATTGCATTAGATGTTTGTTCCTATGTTATGTTTCTTGTTTTGAACAATTTCTTCCTTCGTTCTCCATATATCTTTCTCTTTGTTTTTTCTATGTAAGATGTCGTCGGTTCTGTATTCATTTTTATTTCTTAAAAATATCGATTTGGTGGCAGCCGAGCTGTTTGTTTGGTAAAAAAATATTGATGTCGCTTTTCATATCGGTAAAAAACCTTGCAATATGACCAACATGTCAGTATATTTTTTTAAAAACTTCTTTGATTTTTCTCTATATCTGTTTGCCTTGTTCGACTTCAGCAATGGACGTTTCACCACCATTTTTTACCTTCTTTTAACAGTTGAGGGTTTCGTCATTTATTTCATTAAAGATTCAGATATTTTTTTTTATTCTCTTTCCTCTTTTATTCTCTGTGCCTTCATGATTATTGCTACGTTTTTTTTATATTCATTTTATTTGTTTTCTTCAGTTGTCATATTTATTTATTGTGTTCATACACAACTCATTTATTTACCTTTGTTAAAGCGTACTTTCAGTTCGCTTTGGCAATATACAGTATTTGATTTTGTATTTTGTTTTTTTCTGTTGTTGCAACAACACTCTACGTAGTATGTGCGCGGTGCCTGGCCGAGCTATATTCTGTAAGTTGTGCATATTGTAAGAGCTGGCATTTGGCCGGCGCATTTATAGGTAAGTACTTCAATTATTCTCAATGCACGTATCATAGAAATACTTTCTTCTTTCTTTTTCACATACTACTTACCCATAACAAAATTTTGCGATATTCTCTAAAACTTGCACTTTTCTATCTTTTATTGTTGTTGTTGATTTGTAAATGTTTTTATAGAAATCGTTGCGTATAACTTCACAAATGATTACAAATAGAACGGTCGACACCTCCATTAAAAGTATCTGTAATTCTACGCTTCAATAAGTGTAATCCGTTAGATTTTTAACAATATAATTATCTCTCTGTTTCAAGACTTTATACAAGTTTCTACTACACTGCCTAGTTATGTGTAGCGCAGCGAAGGCATACATTTATCCAAAAATGTAACTTAATGATTTCATACCGTTCTGAAATTACATTTCTTCTAAATTTCAACTATTAGCATTGTTGGTCCTGGATTGTTATTTGCAGCAATGCCAGTTATACCAGCTTATGCATAGGCTGGTTATGTTAATATAATTTATGTGCTGCATTAAGTTAGATGTTGATAAATACTTTTAGCAATTTTCCCCATTTTTTCTGCGTTTACTCTGTAACTGAGTATTACGTATCTTCGTCTGTATGAAATTCTTTCTTCTTAAGCGGTTAATTAATCACTGATTCATTTTCTCGTCTCTGTGACACATCTCTTAATGACAACCAGCGTTATTCGCTTTCAGCATCATCGGTTTAGTATATGTGTTGTCCGTATACTTCATCCTTTCTCCAATTGTTCGTCCTGTTGTCTTCGTTGCAACTCTTGAACACTCTTACGCATTCTGTTAATTCGATATTTCTGGTCGCAGTTTTTCTTCCTTCATTATTCCCAGCGTAGTTCTTTAAACCTAGAATCACTGTATAGATGGTCACTTCTGCATTAACGAATATTTGATTACTCCCTTTAGCGGATACCTTTTTAGTAGAACCTATCACTATTAATTTTAAGGAGTAAGTTATGCATTTTGAGTAAAACCTTATTCTCTGTATCCAGTTTCTTACAGTTCTGTGTTGGTCCAGTTGAGATACGGGAGAGACTACTTGACACAGACATTGCTCACGTGTTGACTGCTTTGCTGTGATCACCCCGAGATTTGCCTTCAATATTTACCTTATCGTTCTGTGATACATTTATGATTTATGCGACAATCTCTCTTATTTCACGTTCCTTTACCTTTCTATAATCCCCCCCTCATCTACCTCCCATCTGGTTCAGATATTTCCAAGATGGCCGATAAAATGTCGATATTGACGAACGTTCTGGGAGACAGGCACGCAAGTAGTAGAACTGAGCAAAACATCGCAGATGTGCGTGCAGCTGTGAGGGGAAATCGTTGAATTACCATTCGTGAGTTATCAGAGGATGTTCAGATTAGTTACGGTTCAGTTCAGTCCATTATCATTGAAAATTTGGGTATAAGACGCGTGTCAGCCAAGTTTGTGCCAAAACTGCTTTCAGCTCACCCAAAAGACACTTTGATTGTGTCGTGAACGATGAAAACTTTGGGCAGATATTGCCATGCTTTTGGCGAAATTTGATGCAGATTCTCTGCTTAGCTTTTTTTTGTCATGGTCAAAGCGACGAACACACGCTACACACTTTCCTTCCAGTGGAAGTGAGCTGGAAAGTTAAAACTTAAAGCACATGCACAGAAGTGCGTATGCACAACAGAGTTTGAGGTCGATCTTTGCTAACAGGCTTCAGCTGCATGCTTCAACATCGTTTCTATCGTAACATAACCGGACACTTATGATCCGATCGCGTGTACGTGCGTGCGCGCGTATATGTCTATGTGTATAAACATAGTTGCCGGTTAAAATATTCCGAGTAAATTCTAAGCGACATTTACGAGACCTAGACATATAAAGAGAACAGACGGGCAGTTTCTCTGTGACTCCTCTTTATGAGTGGTCGTAAATGTCGCATAATTTACGTTCAAAAATCTTAACTGTTAATCTATAAGATGCAATTATTGTGCTTCTCACAATGTGCATCGAATTTACATTATATATTTTACTATATCAAATGGCAACAGACTATTATCTCTCAGATTATGAAAATGAAAGATGCGTTATTAATTCGATGATTGAGGCTTAATGATTTTCGTCGTAAGAACTATGTGATTCTTCCGTAATTCTTCTAAGTGTCCTTTTGTTTACTTTCACCATCGTTAGAAAGAAATAAAGAGAAAGGGGAAATAAAGAACAATGCAATTGAAGACTGCTTTATTTATCAAACTCGAAACAATAAGTTGGCCTTTCAGTAATTTGGAGAGAACCAGAGAAAATTATGCATTGGAACATTATTTCGGCTCTGCCAATTTGCATAATCGACGTTAATTAAGCGGATTTGAAATTATCTGTGGGAAATGTGATATGTGGGGATGAAATACTGCTGGTCTTGTACACATGCTCGCGCATGTACGCACACACATACACACACATACACGCACAAACACACACATACACACACACACTCACAAATACACACACACACACATACACACACATAGAGGGGATGGTGAATAAACTGCTCTCTCAATTAAACAAAAATGAAAATAACAGACATCTCATTTTAACAGATAGATTTGCCAAAATTATATAAAAAAAATATCTTGATATACTAAAGAGGAAATTTGTTCAGTAAAATCGCCATTGGCTTCAACTACGGCCTCCAGACGACTTCGAAATCTCGTTCAACACTTCTGGACGGTCTCCTTGTTTAAGTTGGTGAATGCTGCCATAAACCAGGCTTCAGTCATCTTTGGCATTTTAAGATGTTTTGTTGATTTCTCACTCAACTATACTCCACACATATTAATCATGGGGGTTGCGTCTATGTATGTATGTATGTATGTATGTATACTGGCATGTATGCATTTGTGTTTGGATGTATGTATTTCTCTGCCACTGTCGTTTCTCTTGATGTTGTTTATATTGTTTTGCCTACATCTCCGTAGACTAGCGGTTCGGTGAAAGAAAACTACACATAGTAAGTACAGGTGTCACTTTATCATCTTCAACTACTCAAATCCAGTGAATGAAAACAGCTAAGATAAAAGACAAGTATATAATGAAGGTGGGAGAGAAAGAGAGAGAATGGGTGATAGCATTCATGTTTACATCCATAAATTGGTCAAGAATTACATAAATAGATAGATAGCTAGCTAGATAGATAGATAATTAGATACATTTCTTTTATTAGCCACACAGGGCTCAACGAAGATGGGACAAATACAATGTAGAGCTTTTCTTTTTGGGAGGGGGGATGAAAAAATGGGGTGCGTCGATCAAAAGGGATCGTAGAAAGGGAAAAAGGGGAGAGTTCGATCAAAAGGGATCGAGAGAAAAAAAAGAAAAAAAAAGAGCGATCAATAGGGATCGTGTATCACACAGTAATGTTCTCGTGTAAAAAGAGGGGAGGACAGTTTAGGTTTAGCCGTGGAAAGAAAAGCCTAGGGAAAAGACCACGGTAACCTTGGTCAATATTCTCATTGAAGAAACTATAACAGTAAGTGACTCTCTTTTGCCTTTTTGTTTCATTTTTTTTTCTTGGATTTTTTTTCTAGTTCATAGGGTTATGCTCAAGATGGCTCCGTTGTTCACACGTGCCATCCTTGCTACATTCACCCATCTTTTTTTTTAAGCATTCACTAGACAAGACTTCCCTTTCTACTCTCACCTTCCTCTTCAGGTGATACTTGCATAGATAGATGAATAGATAGATAGATAGATAGATAGATAGATAGATAGATAGATAGATACGATTGTATATGTGTAAATGTCTACATGTATGTATATTCGTGCATGTTAGAAGGCCCAATTCGCAAATATGAATTATGAGCCTCCTTCTAATTATAATGCATTGTTAAAACTACTGAACCGCACAGTCATCACTTTACTTCTCTAGATGTATATGTCTGCATGTTGATCTGCTAGTTTGTTTCATAGGACCTAATGTATTGTCTGCTACGTCGCATGCTCCATGCTTTATCTCTGAAACAATAAACGGAGAAGTGCTTAATTAATAGAAAATTATTGCCGTTTTGACTTTATAATTGATCTCATTGAAAATACAGCTATGTTCCTCACTAATAACGACATCGTGATATATTAGATTGATACAGGGGGTGGTTCTGTAACAATAGAGAAAGGTCATGGGGGTTTCCTAATGACACATAATTAACAGTATCATAATTACAGGGAAAAATATAAATGATATTGAAGACAAACGTGTAATTTTCCTTTATCTAGGAAGGAAACAGTGATAAACAGAAGAGAAATTAATGAAAAGATATTACGAGGAGGAAGAGTGAAGTAAACGAATGGAGAGTGAGCGTGATTGTATATGATTGCGGTAAGAACTCGTGTTCTAATACAGGCATTGATGTAAGCTAAAGTGCGTATATAACAAAGTGTATAACACTCTATCATAAACATACCCGCATGGACACACACGTAGGTGCAGACATATATTCACAAACAGAGTCTCAGATTCACAGACACATACTCATGTCTGAATATAGGTGTTTAGATTGATAAACTGATAGATAGATAGATATATAGATAGATAGATAAATAGATAGATAGATAGATAGATAGATAGGTTTCTTTATTAGCCACACAGGGCTCAACACAGAGGGGACAAAATACAAATGTAGAGTTTTTCTTTTCGAGGGGGTCGAAAACAAAGCAGAAAAAAAAACAAAAGTGGGGACAACGATGAAAAAAAAAACATCGCAAAACGTTTGGGGTATTTACAAAAAATACGAAATAATACAAAAAATTCCCAATAAATGGGGAGGTTATCCGTGGAAAGAAAAACCTACGAAAAGACCACGGTAACCTCGGTCTTTAGCGTCACAGTTTGTTAAATAAAATTTCTTTTATTTAAGCAAGAAACGTGAGTAACTCTCTGTTTACAAAATTTTAAAACGTTTTATAGAATCATGGTCAAGGTGGCTTCGTCATTTATACGTGCCATTCTTGCTACATGTATCCATCTTTTTTCGAAACATTTGCTAGACAACACTTGCCTCTCTACTCTCACCTTCCTTTTCAAGTGATACTTGAAAAAGTTGATGAGAGATTGACCAGAGAGGAAAGTATTTGTCTCTAATCCTTTCAGACGCGTCCACCAGATGCATTCTTTGGCCATAGCCACAAGTACGATAAATACAGCTCTTCCTTCCCGTTTAAAGGAAGGAGGCGTGACGATATTGACGATAGACTCGGTTGATAAACCGACTCGTCCCACACGCGACAGCAGTCGTTCGACATAAGCCCACAGCCCCGAAATGGTTGGACACCGCACGAGTGCGTGCAGAACGGTTTCATCGCTCTGACCGCATCTCGGGCAGGTCGGCCCCACATTTCGCGAGCCGTGTCTATAGAGCTTATCCCGAACGGGTAGCGCCTCTCGGTAACACTGCCAGGCCAGGGATCTCTGGAAGTTGTCCATAGGTCCCGGCCCGAAAGTCGTCCTGAACAGGCGGGTCAGGTATTCCTCGTCGACGCCCAGGTTCGCCCCGAGATCGTCGTCGTACCTGCCCTCCACTAATCCCCTATAGAATGACTTCGTTGTGATGCAGCCGCTCAAGGTCGACCCGGGACGGCAAAGTTGTTGCAGAGCAACGCGACACTCACGGTGCCATTCGCCATTCCTCGGCCTCTTTTTGATCCACGACTGCAGCTCGGTCATGGAGACGAGCTGCGGGAAAGCGTGTCGCACAAACGGCGACCACACCTGCTCACCGTCGTCTACGTAGAGCCGGAGATGTCGCAGTCTCAGCGCATGTCTGCGCATCATCAACCACGGCATGCCCAGCCCTCCTTTCAGCGGGTGTTGGCAACAAACGGATCGCCTCACCATCGGAACGCTTCCTTTCCACAAAAAGCGGAAGAGGATGCGCTCCATTTCGGTGATGGCGCGATCGGGACAAGGCACGACGGTCAGGCGGTATTCGATGACGGACGCGATGTACGCGTTCGCCACCTCCGCCCGACCTTTTAGGGACAGCTTCCTCTCGGACCATTGCCGGCAGAGAGTGGCCACCCTACTCGTTATCTCGTCCCAGTTCTTCTCCGTTTGCAGGTCCGGACCGAACCAGACTCCGAGCAACTTGACCGGACCGTCCGTCCAGCGTCCCACTACTGAGGCGCTGCCGGACGGTATGGGCTTGCTTCTCCAGGTGCCGAGCAGCAAACCCACCGACTTATCCCGGTTGATTTTCGCTCCCGTCACCGCTTCGTAGTCTTTCAGCGTCTCGCCGACAAGCTCGATGTGCTCGTGGCTAGACGCTATGACGGTGACGTCGTCCGCGTATGCCGACACGCTCGTCCCGCACCCCAGTTCTCGCGGGATGCCCCTCAGCGTCGCCAGCTTCCGCAGTAGTGGCTCGAGAGTCAATACGTACAGGAGCGGCGACAGGGGGCATCCCTGACGAACCGAACGTGCAATGTCGAAGGGTCCGGATAGACGTCCATTGACGCGAACAACCGAACGGATGCCTGTGTACAAGGCAGCCATCCAGCCGCGGAAAACGGGACCGAAGCCGGCCGCTTCGAGGACGGCCTCCAAGTATCGATGGTCTACCCTATCGAAAGCTTTCGATTGATCCAAATTGATCAGGGCCCCACCCATGCCAGGTTCCTTAACTACCCTCTCTATGATGTAGCGCATCAGATGGAGGTTGTCATGGATGCTCCGGCCCGGCACGGCGCACGTCTGCTCCGTGCCGACCAGTTTCTCGATGACAAACGCCAACCGCTTGGCTAACACCTTGGCCAAAATTTTCATGTCTGCATTGAGCAGAGTGATGGGCCTAAAGTTATCTATGGCGTCCCCCTTGTTTGGATCTTTCTTCAGCAGCGTTACCGCTCCTCGGCTCACAAAACCGGGAATGCTCCCGTTCTGCTGCCAGTTGCAGTACACGACCGCCAAGACTTCTCCAAACAAGTCTGGCATACAGTTGTAAAGCTCGTAGGGCAGACCATCCAAACCCGGAGATTTGTCCGTCGAGCAACCCGCCATCGCGTCCCTCACCTCCTCCGCCGTGATGACCCCTTCGCAGCACTCCGCCTCTCTTGCCGAGAGTCGTGGCAAGCTGTGCAGGTAGGCACTAAAGTCCACCCTGCCTTCTCGCTCGCCACTCCTCCCGAACAGTCGGGCAAAATGCCGCTGAAACGCCTCGCACATCTTGCTCGGCTCGAGCAATTCGCGCCCCTGTTCGTCTACCAGAGACCGGATGGTGGCTCTGTTACCCCGCTGCGCCTCCGCCACCCGGGCCTCTCGTGCGGCTCCAACACCTTCATTCCTCAGAGCACGCATCCTTGCCCTGACAGCACACCCTTCGTGTTTAGCATTGAAGTGTTGGTCGAGGGCCAACCTCGCCGCTAAAACGTCGGATGCGATGCCACTTCGCAATGCCTCTTCTAACTTTATCACTAGCTCCCCCTCTTCTCTGTTCCTCTCTACAGCTAGTGCCCTGCTATACCTTATTGCTTCCGCCCTCACTGCTCTCTTGAGGGCAAACCACCATTTGTTGTTGACGATGGCTCCCGTCAAAGCCCTCTTTACTAACGTGCTAATCCGGTCTCTGAAAACCTGTCTCGACGGGAAAGACGCGTTTAGTTTCCAGTAACCGGGACCCTGCCTATGTGCCTTATCTAAGTCTAGCGTACACGTCACAAGTTTGTGATCCGTGTAGCTGACTATGTGGAACTGTGGACATCCTAAACTATCTCTATCTCTTGTCCTACACACTATCCTATCTAGATACGATCTCGACGACCCAATGCGGTTGCTCCAAGTCCACGTTGGCACATTTGGGTGGTCGAGTCGGTACCTGTCAGACAACTGGAAGCGTCTGAGCAGGTCTATGAGGCCTTTGCATCCCCTTCTACTTTTGTCACTCCCCACGTAGTCTAGATGCGTGTCCAAGGTAGCATTCCAATCCCCCACTAAAAGTAAGGGACGAGACGTTCCCAGGAATACTTCTAGACGTCGAAAGAAGTCTGACCGACCTGTTAAAGGAGGCACATAAACTGCCAGCAACCGAAAAGCGCCTCCATCGCTGCCGTCCACATCTAGGACAACCAGTCTACCCTCCGGGTCCGTAAATATCGTCTTTACTTGGAGATCCAGACTCTTGCGAAAAAGAACCGCCGTGCCACTACCGCCCATCCTCGTCAGACAGGGAGAAAAATAAATGTTAAACTGTCCGCCAAACATGGACTTTAGGGCCCGCGGTTCATGGAGTCTGGTCTCACTAATGGCTATGATATCCAAATTGTGTGACTTGATGTCATTTAAGAGGTACCCTTGTTTCCAAGGGGACCCTAAGCCACGCACATTCACACAACCAATCTTCACCATGATTCTATTTATACGTGTGCTTTAAAGCACAAAACAAAAGAACAGAGTGTTACTTGCCGTTAGAAAGTTTTGTTTCCTCCTTGGATTTTTCACCAAGGAGGCTATTGTACAATTTCTTGCACAAATATTTCTGGAATCCCCCTACCGAGTTGGGGTAGAGGGATTTTATTGTGTTGTGTAATGCTGGTGTTACATGAATAATTTTAATGTGTTTTGGCGGTGTTGTACGTGGGTGGTTGTTGGTTTTGATATCGTTATTTGTGATGTTTGTTTTAGAGTTGATGTAATTCATCAACTCTGTGTTTGTACTGTCTATTGCTGTTAGCATTGTTTTTTTTTATATTACTATTGGTGTTAGTAGTATTTTCGGGAGATGTGAATCTCCCTGCTTTGTTTGTGTTTGCATTTTGTTTTGTTTTCTTCTTACTGCGCTTCCTCTTTCCTTTCGTAGCTATTTTCCACTCCTCCCCACTCTCTTCATCGGATGATGGGAGATCTGAGGAGTCAGAAAGAGGTAACGGCAAATTTTGTGCGTCTGTGTGTGTTTCTGTGAATGTTTGTGTTGCTGTTTTTATTGATGTTGGCTCCTTGTTATTTATGTGTGGTGTATGTGATATGGGGGAGGGAGAGGCAGTCTTGGAATTTTCTTTTTTTTCTTCTGTTTTTGCAGTTTCTGTTGTCTTTTCTGTTGTGGTTATTGCTGATATTTCTGTTGTTGTTTTTTGCGTTGCTGGTGGTGTTGGTAGTAAGGTTTTTCTGTTGGGGGTATTTGGTAGTTGCTTCTGTTGTTGTTGTTGTTGTTGTTGTTGTTGTTGTTGTTGTTTTTGTTTAGCGGCCAGAGGGCAGTCCTTTTTCAGATGTGCTTCGCTGTTGCATAGGTAACAGCGAGGTCGCCTGCCCTCTACCACCACATACAGCTTGTGGTCCTCTGCCAATCTAATGTTTGGAGGAATTTTCTGTGAAGCCTCCTCCGTGATGTGGAGAAGGATTTCCAGATTTTTCCCTCCCCAGTTCTTTTCCTCTCCGACCGTAATCTCCAAAATATTTGCCTCCTCCATTTCCAGGCACACGGCCGATATCAGCCATTGGGTGTCCACCTCCGATGGCACATTTTTTATCATAACTTTGGTCACTCTCTGTCCTAGATAACTCGGTATCATTACCAAGTCATCTGTGCGGAGAGAGAGTGTCGAAAATTGTTTAGCTAAATTTTCATCCAGAAACCTTACTTGCACCGTTCCAAATTTCCTTCCCCAGGTGACATGATTCTGATAAGGCCAAATTTTTCTAAGACAAACTTCAATTTTATCTGTGCTAACATTTTCTACACGTCTGTTTTTTGTGTTTACCAGTTTATAAATGATGCACTTTTTGTTTTTCATTTCTATAATATCTTTTGGGATGTTAATTCTGACATCATCTCCTTCTTTCGTAAGAAGGGATTTTGTGTCTTTTATTTGTTTTTGTGTGAATGTCACTGTTGTTCTTTTTTCCTTTAGAGCATTTGCGAAATTTGTTTTTGTTTTGCTGGCGGACATGTTCTTCTGGATATTTTTCTTTATGTTGGTGTATGTACTGCCTGGTTCAAAGGTGGTGGTAGTGGCAGCAGAGTTTGTTGAACAGGTGATGGTGTCATTGCTGACGGCCGATAACTTTACTTCCTTGTTGTTGCTGTTGTTGTTGTTGTTGTCGTTGTTGCTGTTGTTGTTGTTGTTGTTGTTGTTGTCGTTGGTGGTGGTGATGATGGCGTCAGCAGCAGTGGTGCTTACGTCAGAGACATCTGTGACGGTTTTCACGCATGGTTTTGTAACCTTGGTTACAGTTTTGTTTTTGTTGTTGGTGTTGGTGGTGGTGGTGGTGGTGGTGGTGGTGAGAGGGCTGTTAGTAGCTGTACTCACAGTCTTTGTGATGTTTATAGCAACTGCGTTCGTGTCACTGCATGAGCACGCGCTATTCTGTTCTTTTTTCTCTTCTGGCATCTGAAGCCTCGGGAAATGCTTGTCAAAAGAACAAGACAAGCGTTCCAAAATTATGTTTCTCGACATTTTTCAAATGTCAAGAAGGAAATTTTTGTATTTTGCTAGGGCCGAAACTGCCCCTGGGGGTCAATTCCTGCCCTTGAAAATACACACAAATGAAGCCTAGGTGCTTCGCAACAAAATTATTTAAAAATTCCAACAAAATGTGGACAGTAAAAGGTCAAATAAACGTTTACCTTCGCAGCCGATGTGACAGCACGTCCGTGAGAAGAGATAGATAGATAGATAGATAGATAGATAGATAGATAGATAGATAGATAGATAGATAGATAGATAGACAGATAGATAAATGATGTTAGATAGATAGATAGATAGATATATATATATATAGATAGATAGATAGATAGATAGATAGATAGATAGATAGATAGATAGATATATAGATAGATATATAGATAGATAGATAGATACATTTCTTTTATTAGCCACACAGGGCTCAACGAAGATGGGACAAATACAATGTAGAGCTTTTCTTTTTGGGAGGGGGAAGGAAGGAAAAAAAAAATGGTGGTGTCGATCAAAAGGGATCGTAGGAAGGGAAAAAGGGGCAGTTCGATCAAAAGGGATCGAAAAAAAAGAAAAGGAAAGGCCGATCAATAGGGATCGTGTATCACAGTAATGTTCTCGTGTAAAAAGAGGGGAGGACAGTTTAGGTTTAGCCGTGGAAGGAAAAGCCCACGGAAAAGATCACGGTAACCTTGGTCAATATTCTCATTGAAGAAACTATAACAGTAAGTGACTCTCTTTTGCCTTTTTGTTTTATTTTTTTTTTCTTGTTCATAGGGTTATGCTCAAGATGGCTCCGTCGTTCACACGTGCCATCCTTGCTACATTCACCCATCTTTTTTTGAAGCATTCACTAGACAAGACTTCCCTTTCTACTCTCAACTTCCTCTTCAGGTGATACTTGAAGAAGTTGATGAGAGATTGCCCAGAGAGGAAAGTCTTTGTCTCTAGACCTTTCAGACGCGTCCACCATACACATTCTTTCGCCATAGCCACAAGTACGATGAAAATAGCTGTTCCTTCCCGTTTAAAGGAAGGAGGCGCGACAATATTCACGATAGACTCGGCTGATAGACCGACTCGTCCCACACGCGATAGCAGTTGTTCGACGTAAGCCCACAGCTCGGAAATGGTGGGACACTGTACGAGTGCGTGCAGAACGGTTTCGTCGCTCTGCCGGCATAGGCGGGTCAATAGATAGATAGATAGATAGATAGATAGGTTTCTTTATTAGCCACACAGGGCTCAACACAGAGGGGACAAAATACAAATGTAGAGTTTTTCTTTTCGAGGGGGTCGAAAACAAAGCAGAAAAAAAAACAAAAGTGGGGACAACGATGAAAAAAAAAAAAAAAAAAAATGAAAAAAAAAAACAAAAAAAAAAAAAAAAAACAAAAACATCGCAAAACGTTTGGGGTATTTACAAAAAATACGAAAAATACAAAAAATTCCCAATAAATGGGGAGGTTATCCGTGGAAAGAAAAACCTACGAAAAGACCACGGTAACCTCGGTCTTTAGCGTCACAGTTTGTTAAATAAAATTTCTCTGTTTACAAAATTTTAAAACGTTTTATAGAATCATGGTCAAGGTGGCTTCGTCATTTATACGTGCCATTCTTGCTACATGTATCCATCTTTTTTCGAAACATTTGCTAGACAACACTTGCCTCTCTACTCTCACCTTCCTTTTCAAGTGATACTTGAAAAAGTTGATGAGAGATTGACCAGAGAGGAAAGTATTTGTCTCTAATCCTTTCAGACGCGTCCACCAGATGCATTCTTTGGCCATAGCCACAAGTACGATAAATACAGCTCTTCCTTCCCGTTTAAAGGAAGGAGGCGTGACGATATTGACGATAGACTCGGTTGATAAACCGACTCGTCCCACACGCGACAGCAGTCGTTCGACATAAGCCCACAGCTCCGAAATGGTTGGACACTGCACCAGTGCGTGCAGAACGGTTTCATCGCTCTGACCGCATCTCTGGCAGGTCGGCCCCACATTTCGCGAGCCGTGTCTATAGAGCTTATCCCGAACGGGTAGCGCCTCTCGGTAACACTGCCAGGCCAGGGATCTCTGGAAGTTGTCCATAGGTCCCGGCCCGAAAGTCGTCCTGAACAGGCGGGTCAGGTATTCCTCGTCGACGCCCAGGTTCGCCCCGAGATCGTCGTCGTACCTGCCCTCCACTAATCCCCTATAGAATGACTTCGTTGTGATGCAGCCGCTCAAGGTCGACCCGGGACGGCAAAGTTGTTGCAGAGCAACGCGACACTCACGGTGCCATTCGCCATTCCTCGGCCTCTTTTTGATCCACGACTGCAGCTCGGTCATGGAGACGAGCTGCGGGAAAGCGCGTCGCACAAACGGCGACCACACCTGCTCACCGTCGTCTACGTAGAGCCGGAGATGTCGCAGTCTCAGCGCATGTCTGCGCATCATCAACCACGGCATGCCCAGCCCTCCTTTCAGCGGGTGTTGGCAACAAACGGATCGCCTCACCATCGGAACGCTTCCTTTCCACAAAAAGCGGAAGAGGATGCGCTCCATTTCGGTGATGGCGCGATCGGGACAAGGCACGACGGTCAGGCGGTATTCGATGACGGACGCGATGTACGCGTTCGCCACCTCCGCCCGACCTTTTAGGGACAGCTTCCTCTCGGACCATTGCCGGCAGAGAGTGGCCACCCTACTCGTTATCTCGTCCCAGTTCTTCTCCGTTTGCAGGTCCGGACCGAACCAGACTCCGAGCAACTTGACCGGACCGTCCGTCCAGCGTCCCACTACTGAGGCGCTGCCGGACGGTATGGGCTTGCTTCTCCAGGTGCCGAGCAGCAAACCCACCGACTTATCCCGGTTGATTTTCGCTCCCGTCACCGCTTCGTAGTCTTTCAGCGTCTCGCCGACAAGCTCGATGTGCTCGTGGCTAGACGCTATGACGGTGACGTCGTCCGCGTATGCCGACACGCTCGTCCCGCACCCCAGTTCTCGCGGGATGCCCCTCAGCGTCGCCAGCTTCCGCAGTAGTGGCTCGAGAGTCAATACGTACAGGAGCGGCGACAGGGGGCATCCCTGACGAACCGAACGTGCAATGTCGAAGGGTCCCGATAGACGTCCATTGACGCGAACAACCGAACGGATGCCTGTGTACAAGGCAGCCATCCAGCCGCGGAAAACGGGACCGAAGCCGGCCGCTTCGAGGACGGCCTCCAAGTATCGATGGTCTACCCTATCGAAAGCTTTCGATTGATCCAAATTGATCAGGGCCCCACCCATGCCAGGTTCCTTAACTACCCTCTCTATGATGTAGCGCATCAGATGGAGGTTGTCATGGATGCTCCGGCCCGGCACGGCGCACGTCTGCTCCGTGCCGACCAGTTTCTCGATGACAAACGCCAACCGCTTGGCTAACACCTTGGCCAAAATTTTCATGTCTGCATTGAGCAGAGTGATGGGCCTAAAGTTATCTATGGCGTCCCCCTTGTTTGGATCTTTCTTCAGCAGCGTTACCGCTCCTCGGCTCACAAAACCGGGAATGCTCCCGTTCTGCTGCCAGTTGCAGTACACGACCGCCAAGACTTCTCCAAACAAGTCTGGCATACAGTTGTAAAGCTCGTAGGGCAGACCATCCAAACCCGGAGATTTGTCCGTCGAGCAACCCGCCATCGCGTCCCTCACCTCCTCCGCCGTGATGACCCCTTCGCAGCACTCCGCCTCTCTTGCCGAGAGTCGTGGCAAGCTGTGCAGGTAGGCACTAAAGTCCACCCTGCCTTCTCGCTCGCCACTCCTCCCGAACAGTCGGGCAAAATGCCGCTGAAACGCCTCGCACATCTTGCTCGGCTCGAGCAATTCGCGCCCCTGTTCGTCTACCAGAGACCGGATGGTGGCTCTGTTACCCCGCTGCGCCTCCGCCACCCGGGCCTCTCGTGCGGCTCCAACACCTTCATTCCTCAGAGCACGCATCCTTGCCCTGACAGCACACCCTTCGTGTTTAGCATTGAAGTGTTGGTCGAGGGCCAACCTCGCCGCTAAAACGTCGGATGCGATGCCACTTCGCAATGCCTCTTCTAACTTTATCACTAGCTCCCCCTCTTCTCTGTTCCTCTCTACAGCTAGTGCCCTGCTATACCTTATTGCTTCCGCCCTCACTGCTCTCTTGAGGGCAAACCACCATTTGTTGTTGACGATGGCTCCCGTCAAAGCCCTCTTTACTAACGTGCTAATCCGGTCTCTGAAAACCTGTCTCGACGGGAAAGACGCGTTTAGTTTCCAGTAACCGGGACCCTGCCTATGTGCCTTATCTAAGTCTAGCGTACACGTCACAAGTTTGTGATCCGTGTAGCTGACTATGTGGAACTGTGGACATCCTAAACTATCTCTATCTCTTGTCCTACACACTATCCTATCTAGATACGATCTCGACGACCCAATGCGGTTGCTCCAAGTCCACGTTGGCACATTTGGGTGGTCGAGTCGGTACCTGTCAGACAACTGGAAGCGTCTGAGCAGGTCTATGAGGCCTTTGCATCCCCTTCTACTTTTGTCACTCCCCACGTAGTCTAGATGCGTGTCCAAGGTAGCATTCCAATCCCCCACTAAAAGTAAGGGACGAGACGTTCCCAGGAATACTTCTAGACGTCGAAAGAAGTCTGACCGACCTGTTAAAGGAGGCACATAAACTGCCAGCAACCGAAAAGCGCCTCCATCGCTGCCGTCCACATCTAGGACAACCAGTCTACCCTCCGGGTCCGTAAATATCGTCTTTACTTGGAGATCCAGACTCTTGCGAAAAAGAACCGCCGTGCCACTACCGCCCATCCTCGTCAGACAGGGAGAAAAATAAATGTTAAACTGTCCGCCAAACATGGACTTTAGGGCCCGCGGTTCATGGAGTCTGGTCTCACTAATGGCTATGATATCCAAATTGTGTGACTTGATGTCATTTAAGAGGTACCCTTGTTTCCAAGGGGACCCTAAGCCACGCACATTCACACAACCAATCTTCACCATGATTCTATTTATACGTGTGCTTTAAAGCACAAAACAAAAGAACAGAGTGTTACTTGCCGTTAGAAAGTTTTGTTTCCTCCTTGGATTTTTCACCAAGGAGGCTATTGTACAATTTCTTGCACAAATATTTCTGGAATCCCCCTACCGAGTTGGGGTAGAGGGATTTTATTGTGTTGTGTAATGCTGGTGTTACATGAATAATTTTAATGTGTTTTGGCGGTGTTGTACGTGGGTGGTTGTTGGTTTTGATATAGTTATTTGTGATGTTTGTTTTAGAGTTGATGTAATTCATCAACTCTGTGTTTGTACTGTCTATTGCTGTTAGCATTGTTTTTTTTATATTACTATTGGTGTTAGTAGTATTTTCGGGAGATGTGAATCTCCCTGCTTTGTTTGTGTTTGCATTTTGTTTTGTTTTCTTCTTACTGCGCTTCCTCTTTCCTTTCGTAGCTATTTTCCACTCCTCCCCACTCTCTTCATCGGATGATGGGAGATCTGAGGAGTCAGAAAGAGGTAACGGCAAATTTTGTGCGTCTGTGTGTGTTTCTGTGAATGTTTGTGTTGCTGTTTTTATTGATGTTGGCTCCTTGTTATTTATGTGTGGTGTATGTGATATGGGGGAGGGAGAGGCAGTCTTGGAATTTTCTTTTTTTTCTTCTGTTTTTGCAGTTTCTGTTGTCTTTTCTGTTGTGGTTATTGCTGATATTTCTGTTGTTGTTTTTTGCGTTGCTGGTGGTGTTGGTAGTAAGGTTTTTCTGTTGGGGGTATTTGGTAGTTGCTTCTGTTGTTGTTGTTGTTGTTGTTGTTGTTGTTGTTGTTTTTGTTTAGCGGCCAGAGGGCAGTCCTTTTTCAGATGTGCTTCGCTGTTGCATAGGTAACAGCGAGGTCGCCTGCCCTCTACCACCACATACAGCTTGTGGTCCTCTGCCAATCTAATGTTTGGAGGAATTTTCTGTGAAGCCTCCTCCGTGATGTGGAGAAGGATTTCCAGATTTTTCCCTCCCCAGTTCTTTTCCTCTCCGACCGTAATCTCCAAAATATTTGCCTCCTCCATTTCCAGGCACACGGCCGATATCAGCCATTGGGTGTCCACCTCCGATGGCACATTTTTTATCATAACTTTGGTCACTCTCTGTCCTAGATAACTCGGTATCATTACCAAGTCATCTGTGCGGAGAGAGAGTGTCGAAAATTGTTTAGCTAAATTTTCATCCAGAAACCTTACTTGCACCGTTCCGAATTTCCTTCCCCAGGTGACATGATTCTGATAAGGCCAAATTTTTCTAAGACAAACTTCAATTTTATCTGTGCTAACATTTTCTACACGTCTGGTTTTTGTGTTTACCAGTTTATAAATGATGCACTTTTTGTTTTTCATTTCTATAATATCTTTTGGGATGTTAATTCTGACATCATCTCCTTCTTTCGTAAGAAGGGATTTTGTGTCTTTTATTTGTTTTTGTGTGAATGTCACTGTTGTTCTTTTTTCCTTTAGAGCATTTGCGAAATTTGTTTTTGTTGTGCTGGCGGACATGTTCTTCTGGATATTTTTGTTTATGTTGGTGTATGTACTGCCTGGTTCAAAGGTGGTGGTAGTGGCAGCAGAGTTTGTTGAACAGGTGATGGTGTCATTGCTGACGGCCGATAACTTTACTTCCTTGTTGTTGCTGTTGTTGTTGTTGTTGTCGTTGTTGCTGTTGTTGTTGTTGTTGTTGTTGTTGTCGTTGGTGGTGGTGATGATGGCGTCAGCAGCAGTGGTGCTTACGTCAGAGACATTTGTGACGGTTTTCACGCATGGTTTTGTAACCTTGGTTACAGTTTTGTTTTTGTTGTTGGTGTTGGTGGTGGTGGTGGTGGTGGTGGTGGTGAGAGGGCTGTTAGTAGCTGTACTCACAGTCTTTGTGACGTTTATAGCAACTGCGTTCGTGTCACTGCATGAGCACGCGCTATTCTGTTCTTTTTTCTCTTCTGGCATCTGAAGCCTCGGGAAATGCTTGTCAAAAGAACAAGACAAGCGTTCCAAAATTATGTTTCTCGACATTTTTCAAATGTCAAGAAGGAAATTTTTGTATTTTGCTAGGGCCGAAACTGCCCCTGGGGGTCAATTCCTGCCCTTGAAAATACACACAAATGAAGCCTAGGTGCTTCGCAACAAAATTATTAAAAAATTCCAACAAAATGTGGACAGTAAAAGGTCAAATAAAAGTTTACCTTCGCAGCCGATGTGACAGCACGTCCGTGAGAAGAGATAGATAGATAGATAGATAGATAGATAGATAGATAGATAGATAGATAGATAGATAGATAGATAGACAGATAGATAAATGATGTTAGATAGATAGATAGATAGATATATATATATATAGATAGATAGATAGATAGATAGATAGATAGATAGATAGATAGATAGATATATAGATAGATATATAGATAGATAGATAGATACATTTCTTTTATTAGCCACACAGGGCTCAACGAAGATGGGACAAATACAATGTAGAGCTTTTCTTTTTGGGAGGGGGAAGGAAGGAAAAAAAAAATGGTGGTGTCGATCAAAAGGGATCGTAGGAAGGGAAAAAGGGGCAGTTCGATCAAAAGGGATCGAAAAAAAAGAAAAGGAAAGGCCGATCAATAGGGATCGTGTATCACAGTAATGTTCTCGTGTAAAAAGAGGGGAGGACAGTTTAGGTTTAGCCGTGGAAGGAAAAGCCCACGGAAAAGATCACGGTAACCTTGGTCAATATTCTCATTGAAGAAACTATAACAGTAAGTGACTCTGTTTTGCCTTTTTGTTTTATTTTTTTTTTCTTGTTCATAGGGTTATGCTCAAGATGGCTCCGTCGTTCACACGTGCCATCCTTGCTACATTCACCCATCTTTTTTTGAAGCATTCACTAGACAAGACTTCCCTTTCTACTCTCAACTTCCTCTTCAGGTGATACTTGAAGAAGTTGATGAGAGATTGCCCAGAGAGGAAAGTCTTTGTCTCTAGACCTTTCAGACGCGTCCACCATACACATTCTTTCGCCATAGCCACAAGTACGATGAAAATAGCTGTTCCTTCCCGTTTAAAGGAAGGAGGCGCGACAATATTCACGATAGACTCGGCTGATAGACCGACTCGTCCCACACGCGATAGCAGTTGTTCGACGTAAGCCCACAGCTCGGAAATGGTGGGACACTGTACGAGTGCGTGCAGAACGGTTTCGTCGCTCTGCCGGCATAGGCGGGTCAATAGATAGATAGATAGATAGATAGATAGATAGATAGATAGATAGATAGATGTTAGATAGATAGATAGATAGATACATTTCTTTTATTAGCCACACAGGGCTCAACGAAGATGGGACAAATACAATGTAGAGCTTTTCTTTTTGGGAGGGGGAAGGAAGGAAAAAAAAAATTGGTGGTGTCGATCAAAAGGGATCGTAGGAAGGGAAAAAGGGGCAGTTCGATCAAAAGGGATCGAAAAAAAAAGAAAAGGAAAGGCCGATCAATAGGGATCGTGTATCACACAGTAATGTTCTCGTGTAAAAAGAGGGGAGGACAGTTTATTAGATAGATAGATAGATAGATAGATAGATAGATAGATAGATAGATAGATAGATAGATAGATAGATAGATATTGAGCTAGAAATATATTAGTAAAAGCTTGAATCTGTATGTATCTAATATCTCGTGTTACTTTTGCACTTTGACTATCGTTGTTTTCCGCTACTGTTTATGCTGAAGATATGCTTTGCAACACTTCTCCATTTCATACTCCTTGTTAAATGCTCACAGAATTTGTGAATCTAACTTTCCACCCACCTCTCTCTCTCTCTCTCTCTCTCTCTCTCTCTCTATCTCTCTCTCTCTCTCTCTCTCTCTCTCTCTCTCTCTCTCTCTCTCTCTCTCTCTCCCTCTCCCTCTCTCTCTCTCTCTCTCTCTCTCTCTCTCTAAATATCTATTTTTATATCTATTTTTATATCTATCTATTGATCGTCCGATCTTTCATGCATATGTATTTTTCCGCATACTTTCTTTCTCGCTCCCTCGATTTCTGTCTAAATATCAATCTATGTATCTATCTATCTATCTATCTATCTATCTATCTATCTATACACATACACATATGAAAGACTCCCACCCCACCCCCAAAAAACCAAACACCACATCCCAACTGTCACGAAACAGTACCAACACCACCAACAACAAAATCAACCCACCCAAAAATAGACCCCCAACACCCTTCCCCTCCCACACTCCTATTCCTCCGACATGTCGTCAGATGAAGATGACACAGACGATTGGCAAGTGGCCACGGGGAGGAAGAAGAAAAAGAGGAAAAAAGAACGGAAAAACAAACAAACAAAGCAGGGAGGTTTACCAGCCCCGAAACCAACACATCCACAGAAAACAAAAACACCAACACAAACGCACCAACACAGAACCCCACAACAATGTTGACAGCGATAAACACAAACAATCCAGACCTAATGAAATTCATTAGGTCAAACACTAACATAACAGAAAATGACACGAAAACAAGCAATCACCCACGCACAACACCACCACAACACATCAAAATCATACACGTAACACGTAGCATATACAATACACTGAAATCTCTCTACCCGGATGCAGTAGGGAGATTCCAGAAATATTCATCTAAAAAACTGTACAAAGACCTTCTGAGAGAAGACTATGAGGCGAAGAACCAAGAACTTTCGGACAGTAAGTAACTCTCTCTCTCTCTCCTTTCGTGTGTAAAACACAAATTTTGATAGGATCATGCTCAAAATAGGCAGTATAAATGTACGTGGCTTGGGGTCGCCTTGGAAACAAGAGTATCTGTTAAACGACATCAAGTCACAAAATCTGCATGTCATAGCCATCAGCGAGACCAGACTCCACAGCCCGCGGGCCCTCCAGCACATGTTCGGTGGACATTTCAACATTTATTTTCCTCCGTGTCTGCCGAGAATGGGTGGAGGAGGGCCCGCGGTGCTTCTTCGGAAGAGTTTGGACCTCAAAGTAAAAGCAATTTTCCTAGAACCGGAGGGTAGGCTGGCCATCTTGGATGTCGACGGCAGCAATGGGTGTGCTTTTCGACTGATAGCAGTTTATGCACCGTCTTTAACAGGCCGGCCAGATTTCTGTCGATGTCTAGAGGTTTTCTTGGGAACGTCTCGACCTTTACTTTTAGTGGGGGATTGGAACGCTACCCTGGACACGCATCTAGATTACGCAGGCAGCGATAGCAATAGAAAGGGATGCAAAAGCCTCAAAGACCTGCTCAGACGTTTCCAACTGTCTGACAAGTACCGACTGGACCACCCGAATGTGCCAATGTGGACATGGAGTAACCGCATCGGGTCGTCCAGATCGTACTTAGATAGGGTGTTCTGTAGGACAGTGGATAAGGATAGAGTAGGTTGTCCACATATTCAGCTACACAGACCATAAATTTGTCACTTGTACGCTTGACTTAGATAAGACACATAGACAGGGTCCCGGTTACTGGAAGCTGACTGCGTCGTTCAGGGTACGCCAGGCTTACAGGGACCGGATTAGCACTTTAGTTGAGGGAGCATTAACGGGTGCCATCATCAACAACAGATGGTGGTATGCCCTCAAAAAAGCAATCAAGTCAGAATCGGTTAGGTACAGTAAGGCCCTAGCGTTAGACCGAAATAGAATAGAGGGAGACCTAGTTAAGAAATTAGAAGAGGCACTTAGTGCTGGCATCACGTCCAACGTAGTGGCGGCGAGGTTGGCCCTCGACCAACACTACAACGCCAAACACGAAGGATGCGTTGGCAGAGCTAGGATGCGTGCTCTGAGGGACGAGGGAGTTGGAGCGGCCCGAGTAGCGGAGGCGCAACGAGGCAACAGAGCCACCATTAGGTCTCTGACAGATGAAGAAGGGCGCGAATTACTCGAGCCTGAAAGGATGTGCGAGGCCTTTCAACAGCACTTTGCCCGACTGCTCGGGACAACTGGTGGGTCAGAACGCAGAGTAGAATTTAGTGCCTACCTGCATGGCCTGCCACGACTCTCAGCAAGAGAGGCGGAGTGTTGTGAAAGACCCATCACAGCCGCGGACGTACGGGATGCGATGGCAGGCTGCAAGGGAGACAAGTCGCCAGGCTTGGATGGTCTGCCCTACGAACTTTATTGTCATATGCCAGATTTGTTTGGAGGCGTCTTGGCAGCTGTCTACTGCAACTGGCAGCAAAACGGGAGCATCCCCGTCTTTGTAAAGCGAGGAGCAGTGGCACTACTAAAGAAAGACCCAAACAAGGGGAACGTCATAGATAATTTTCGGCCCATCACTCTGCTCAACGCAGATTTGAAAATTTTGGCCAAAGTGTTAGCCGAGATGTTGGCGCTTGTCATCGAGAAACTAGTCGACAGGGCGCAGACGTGCGCCGTGCCGGGTAGGTGTATCCATGACAACCTCAATTTGATCCGCTACGTCATGGACAGGGTAGTTAAGGAACCTGGCATGAGCGGGGCGCTGATCAATTTGGATCAGTCAAAAGCTTTCGATAGCGTAGACCATCACTACTTGGAAGCCGTCCTCATAGCGGCTGGTTTCGGTCCCGTCTTCCGCGGTTGGATCGCTGCCTTATACAGCGGCATCCGCTCGGTAGTTCACGTAAACGGTCATCTATCCAGACCCTTCGGCATCATGCGTTCGGTTCGGTTTCTTCAAAGATGCCCCCCTAAGGGGCATCCCACTAGAGCTGGGATGTGGGACGAGCGTGTCTGCATACGCGGACGAGGTCACCGTCATAGTGTCGAGCCAAAAGCACATCGAGCTGGTCGGCGAGAGACTAAAAGAATACGAAGCGGTAACGGGAGCAAAAATTAACCGGGATAAGTCAGTGGGCTTGCGGTTCGGCACCTGGAGAAGCAAGCCCATGCCGTCTAACAGCGTCTCCACTGTGGGACGCTGGACCGACCAGCCGGTTAACTTGCTCGGAGTCTGGTTCGGTCCGGACCTCCAAATGGAGAAGAACTGGGGCGAAATAATGACTAGGGTGGTCACTCTCACCCGGCAATAGGCCGAGAGGAAGCTATCCCTAAAAGGTCCGGCGGAGGTGGCGAACGCGTACATTGCATCCGTCATCGAATATCGTCTGACTGTCGTGCCTTGTCCCGACCCTACCGTCACCAAACTGGAACGCATACTCTTCCGCTTCTTGTGGAATGGAAGCGTTCCGATGGTTAGGCGATCCATTTGCTGTCAACAGCCGCTAAATGGAGGGCTGGGTATGCCGTGGTTGATGATGCGCAGACATGCGCTGAGACTGCGACATCTCCGGCGCTTCCTAGACGACGGTGAACAGGTGTGGTCGCCGTTTGTGCGGCGCGCTTTCCCGCAGCTGGTCTCCTTAGCCGAAGTGCAGTCGTGGATTAAACAGAGAAGTAGGCTCGGCGAATGGCACCGCGAGTGTCGCGTTGTTCTCAAGCAACTCTGCCGTCCAGGACCAATCTTGTGCAACTTTCATTCCACAAAAGCGTTCTATAGAGGATTAGTGGAGGGGAGGTGCGACGACGATCTCGGGCAAAATCTGGGCGTCGACGAGGAACACCTGACCCGCCTGTTCAGGACAACTTTCGGGCCGGGACCTATGGACAACCACCAGAGATCCCTGACCTGGCACTGCTATCGAGAAGCATTACCCGTTCGGGATAAGCTTTACAGGCACGGTTCGAGACACACCAGACCGACCTGCCCGAGATGCGGTCAGAGCGACGAAACCGTTCTGCACGCACTCGTGCAGTGTCCAAAGATTTCCGACCTGTGGGCTTATGCGGAACGGCTCCTGTCACGTGTGGGACGAGTCCGCCTGTTAGCCGAGTCTATTGTGCAAATTGCTCCGCCACCGTCCCTCAACAGGGAAGGCAAGGCAGTGTTCATCATACTGGTGGCCATGGTGAAAGAATGTGTGTGGTGGACCCTAGCGAAAGGATTAGAGACGAAAACTTACCTCTCTGGCCAATCGCTCATCAACTTTTTCAAGTATCACTTGAAAAGCAAGGTGAGAATAGAGAGACAGTCTTTGTCTCGTGAAAGTTTCATTAAAAGGTGGATGAATGTAGCAAAGATGGTGCGTGCGAGTGACGATACCTCTTTGAGCACGGTCCTATAAATCGAGAAAAAAAAATGAGAGAGAGGGAGGGCACTTCGCTCTCATGTGTCTATTCCCTGCTGAGGTTACCATGGTCTTTTCCGTAGGCTTTTCTCTCCATGGATAAACCTAATTTTACCCCATTTTACACAATTGACATTTTCTGTGAGATACGATACCCCGCTTTTTGTTTTCTTTTTTGCCCCTACCGATCCCTTTTGATCGGATTTGTTTTTTGTGTGTTTTTTTTTAAAGAAAAGCTCTACAGTTGTATTTGTCCCCTCTGTGTGCAGCCCTGTGTGTCTAATAAAATAAAGTTATCTATCTATCTATCTATCTATCTATCAATCTATATATCTATCTATCCATCTTTCACGTATATTTATTTTTTCTCTCACTTTCTTTCTCGCTCTCTCTGTATTATGACCTATCTGTACCGGGCAAGGGCACAGATTTAGCAGAAGAAACTGTTAATGCATAGCTGTTACTAAATGATCATATGCGTGGTACACAAAATTAATATAGACAGATTTTTTTTTAATAATTTATCTTTGGAATGCGTGTTTAAATTTCGTTAGTGACCAAATGTAATCTTTCATAAGTTTTGCTATCCATCATTAACGCCAAAGCAACAGAACGTTGGATTCGTGCAGTTTTTCAATTTTATCTGTAATCAATATTTCATATTGATAATGCGATATATAATACAGAAGAATATTAACGTAATGGAGAGTGGAATTCGATTATATTGACCCCGGTTTTCAACTGGTACTTACTTATCTACCCAGATAATGTTGAGCCTGGTCGAATTTCAACTCAGTCCGGCGGAAAGTCGCTAAGTATCTTGCCGTGCGTGATAAATATTCTAACCATCTCGCCGCCTTGAGTAACACAAAATTAGCTTCAAATTTTGGCACAAGGCCAACGATTTCAGGTGAGACAGTAGGTCAATGAAATGCTGTCCACTATTCAACTTGTATTGATTTTATCGACTCCGAAATAGCAAAAGCCAATATCGACCACGGGGCACTTTGAACCCAGAACCTTAAAACTGACGAAATCTTACTAAGCGTTTTGCCGGGTATGCAAACGGTCCTGTCAGTTCCCTGCCAAGAGTAACATGATATTAACACCAGTTGTAACGTTCTAATTTGCCGGTTTCTGAACGAAATATTTAATGACCACAAAACTTTTGTGTCCTGCAATTCGCTAAAATTCATTGTAATTGTAAGCACATTATGTATAAGAGAATAAGCATATATCCAAATTTGTAGCGATGATATATACAGAAAAAGTGCTCATTGAGTTTAGCATCGTCAGGAACACGGGTGAACGCATCAAAGTGTTATTCGCCTTTAGTTTACAAACTAGTAAACCCCTCTCGTATTTAAACTTGTAGCATTAATACTCGAGATATGAGAAAGTATGTGTGTGTGTGCGTGTGTGTGTGTGTGTTCGCTCCAACATGCCTAAACACAGATAATATACACTCGCATACAACATGCATGAATGCAACTTTCACATATAAACATACACTAAACTGATGTACAGTATAGGCTCGCACACGCATACACACATACTATACACTGCCTCACACAAATATTCACACCTCTCTCTCTCTCTCTCTCTCTCTCTCTCTCTCTCTCTCTCTCTCTCTCTCTCTCTCTCTCTCTACACACACACAAATACATGAAACGCACACCACTCCACGAAATGCACACACTAGGTTACTTATAGACATACACACACACACAGACAGTCCCATGCGCACACAAAAGCCCACATAATTCCAAGTTCACCTACACCTATATTAATACGCACTCGCCCCCATTCACACATACACAGGATCAATGTTCTAATCTCAAATTCACTCAGCCTCTTTTTTCCGGTCATGTTCAACCGCGCGTGTGTGTGTGTCCATGTGTGTCTACTTGCCCGCGATTCTTCAATTGGACCTTTGTTTAGTTCGAGTGTAAATATGTGCAGCGACATGCACGGTTACACGCCCAAAGACGAAACCGCCAAAATGCCTAAGAATTGGGATAGGCAGTACTTACCCCCATTAGTCTATAATTCTTCTGTTATCTCTAAAGCGATTACCTCACAAGCTCCCAGCTCCCTTCTTCAACAACTGTGCTGGTTGTCATACATATATATATATATATATATATATATATATATATATATATATATATATATATATATATATATATATATATATATATATATATATATATATATATATATTTATATATATATACACACATATATATATATACATATATATATATATATATATATATATATATATATATATATATATATATATATATATATACTTAACCCACACATTATATACATATAGATATATACGCAAACCTCCTATCTCTTTATGTGTGTAATTGCCTGCCCAAGTACAATTGTGTACGAGCATATGTGTATATATATATGGGTGTCTGTATGCATGTGTGTGTGTGTTTGTGTTTGTGTATGTGTATATATGTGCATGTCTGTTATAGACATGGACGAGGGTGCAGCACTACACATTTATCACCCTTTTAATTCAACCCTAATCGCATGCGTACTTTTGCATAAGATTTCTACCTTGAGAGATCCTTCCGTAGCCATGAACATAAAATTTCTCCCGCATAATGCCTCTATGTTCTGAAAATGTAACTTTCCCCAATAAATTGCCCTTCATAGTCAAGGCTCTGATGAAGTTATAGGATGCTATTCTCGTACTCAACTACAGAAAAGCTGTAGGTTAATGAAATTTATTGAATAACGTTTATTTTATTTGGTGTCAACTTTTGTTTCTATACCAATCTATACCCATATAACATTGTGTTCTGGACAATAGGTATATTGAGTTCTACACCAGGTTATTAGTCTGGCTATGTCTAACTGAAATATATATATATATATATATATATTTGTTTGTGTGTATGCGTGTGTATGAGTGTCTCTGTGTGTCTGTGTATTATATAATATATATATATATATATATATATATATATATATATATATATATATATATATGTATGCATGTATATATATATATATATATATATATATATATATATATATATATATATATATATATATATATATATATATATATATATATATATATATATATATATATATATATATATATATGTATATGTATATATATATATATGTATGTATATAACAATATGAGTATAAAGACACACAAACGTACACACTTCTACAATGCATAAATGTTTGTATTTTAATTCTCTTCCAATTTAAATTTTACAGATATTTTCGAATATATAATTAAACGCTTGTGTTTCAGCGTTATATAATTTATTTTTAATTAGACATTAATAAGCAAAGAAACGCTATCAACACAATTCGTGTTGCATTTCTTCCTCGAACTCACTTCAAACTATTAGAAGGTGATACATGAATTTCTCGTCTTTAAAATTACAGGTATACGATCTTTCGAATATCTATATATAACCCAAGTATAATAGCATATTCATACTGATAAATAAGCAATACCTACATATCGAATAATGCGTTTGAACAATATGGCCATAACATTATATAATTTATAAGGAATTTTCATTAAATTCTCTTTTAAATGGATGCATATATATAACAGTAGGTGTAGAAACTCAATACGTCTTTCAGATGTATGGCTCACTGAATTGTTCTAAATATGTGGTTGAAGGTTATCTTAGAAAGGAGGCAACTTTGTCAATTGTATTAGAAGATTATTCGAAGTAGTTAAATCAGAAATAATACGTTGTCTGCAAAACGTGACTCAACATTAACCTTAACAAAATCAGAAAAATTTAAAATAAGGAAAGAATATACATAATTAAGAAATATGTCGTACCTAACTATGACCAAATTAAAAAATATATATATGTA
>NC_142934.1:100985162-101017662 GCF_046866305.1 Octopus bimaculoides | reverse complement strand
GTGTGTTTGTGCGTGCACGTGTGCAGCGCACAGATTTTTGCACTCTTGTATGTTGAAACACGATTATAGAATATGGTTTAATGACGATTTCTGTAACTGGATAATGCATCTTTTCTCATGATGTTATTTATTATGATAATAAATGAGACTATGAAGACAACTGTTGTATTATGTATATATATGATTTTCATATACGCTGAAACACAATTATGTATTTCAATATCAGATGTCATTACATATATTTCTACCATACACCATTCTATAATTTTTGTCTCCTGAGAAATGTTTGAATACAAAGACATGATGATATGCTTTGTGATGGACGCTTATAACACTTTATCAAAATACATTTTACGATAATCAGTCTGCAAGTTACAATGATTACTTTTGTAATATGTATTAAACAAATGTTGTAACAGGTATATGTCAACTCATACATGTGAAATAAGTTGTTATTTATTTTGTCATTGTAGCTAAAATATCAGTTTTAGGAAAGTGTGCAGTGTTTTTCAATATATGTTTGTGTCAACCTTTCTGCCAGTTTGATCTCCCATCATTATTATGCGTTTCTTTCCTGAAATCAACACATTTAAAGATTAGATTTGGTCTCAGAAGCATTTAATGTTTATCAAGAGATAATAACTCTTGTAAAGCTTGGAGTTAAAACCAGTCAAATTGTGGCTACGTGAAAATATTCCTGACCATTCTAAAATTAATTTTGATATTCCAAAAGCTAACGATGATAATTATATTCGTTAAAAAAGAATAACAGAACGTCGCATAATGAACTATGAAGTCATACATACATACAATAATACACCAGCTCGTAATGATCAATTAATGAAGACTAGTCACTTGATCTGTATAAGATTCATTGTAGTCAACGGCTTCCAATGGATTTCATTTGAAATTAGATGAGTAATTTATTATCAAACGAAATGAAGTAGAAACAATTCTTTTCATTGGAAATCTTTGTTGAATAACAGAAAATTTCCTCTGGTAATTCAACACTGTATTCATTTTACAACAAACACTAACGCCATTTCTATTATGTGATAACTATATATGTTGCAGGTGGTTGGGCAGAATATTCACAACGTTGAACTAATTAACATGTAACTGTTTCTGTCATTTATGTTCCAATTTCCAATCCCACCGAGACCAACTTTAAGTTTATCCTTCTTTGGGCCGATAATATAAACTGATTGTGAAATACGGAGTTGATGTTGTCCACGCTTCTTTTTCCCCAAATGTGTGACTTTGTGCCTTAAATATTTCGATTTTCTACGTTCTGATTCTCTTACTATTAAAGATATCAAATATTAGCACAACATGAAACACGACTACTAAATTAAAGATGCATTCATTTCTGTAGACTCTAACAATTGACTAGACTTAAGTACTTACTATAATATCATTAAGTCGAAATCGATATCTTATATTGAATCTCTTAGTGAGTGAATAACTGACAGAACTGTTTAATGTCATTAAATCAATGTTCGAATGAAACTCTGTAAAATGGCAAATTTTCAAACGTAATTTTACCTCATCTCTCACTGGCTCGCAAGAATTGTACAGGAGTTAGATCACACTACGTGATTATCAAAGAAATGTTAGATATGTTCGCCTTTATCACACAAAATTACTTACAGAGATTTATTTGCACTAGTATCAGTCGATTAACTTGATTTCCGTTCTTGAGTACCATTTATTTTACTAACCTAGCAAAGAAAAGAACACAGGTATGTCATGTTTTCAGCCCTTAAATTGTAAAATACCAGAAATAATCCAAAATATCCTTTCTCCGATTTTCTGTCGGTTCTGACAACTTTACAACTTGATGTACAAGAAGTATATAATTATTAATGTAATTTATCGGGCAGCAATGAAAGTTAAACGTATTTTATATTAATTTACCTTTATTTCCAATAATGTAGAGTAACAGATTCGAGAGAAATATGGATAGGCGGAGGGGCTGTGTGGTAAGAAACTTGCTTACCAACCACATGGTTACGGGTTCATTCCCACTGCATGGCACCTTGGGCAAATGTCTTCTACTACAGTCTCGGGCCAGCCAAAGCTTTGTCAGTGGATTTGGCAGACGGAAACTGAAAGCAACCCGTCGTATATATATATATATATATATATATATATATATATATATATATATATATATATACATATATATATATACATATGTGTGTGTGTGTGTGTGTGTGTGTATGTATGTGTGTGTATATGTTTGTGTGTCTGTGTTTGTTCCCCCAACATCGCTTGACAACCGATGCTGGTGTGTTTACATCCCAGAAACTTGGCGGTTCGGCAAAAGAACTCGATAGAATACGTACTAGGCTTCCAAAGAATAGGTCCTGGTATCGATTTGTTCTAGCAAGCCCGCAGTCAAATGACTGAAACAAATAAATGAGTAAAAGAGAGTATAAGATAATTTATGGTGTTTACATGCATTTTTACAGTTTAAATTCAAGTAACTTTGATTGGCATTGCTATGAAATACGGAAATAAGCTCAGGGTGAATGATTGGCTTGATCACATGAACGAAACGCATCCAAAATACTAACGAGATTTACACAGTAATGAATTCACCTGTTTCATTTCTACATCTTCCTTTATCTCTCACATACTATAAGTGGATTTCTGTGGTTATGTCTATGAATATGTATCGGCATTAGTACTCAATTTGTTGAAAATTATAGAGCATCTACATATGGCAGGATTCTATATATCAAATACAACAATCGCTTTAAATCTACTGTGAATGGAACTTCATGTTTGACCATCCATGGTTTGACCTAACTGTTGAGAAGGGAAACTTTGTGCATTGTTTTACATACATATTACTTGCATACATACACACACATACGTGTGTGTGTTTATGTATTGCATGTAAATAGGTATACTAATATATATATATATATATATATATATATATATATATATATATATATATATATAAAGTGTAGTATATTGCCACTTAAGTGAGACTGACCTCTAGGGGTGGATGTTACTGTTGCTTTTAGCCCCTGGAGGACATCTCCTCCAGCTGGCTTATCGACACACTACTGTGTCCTGTTTGCCAAGGGAGTTATCCCTCTCACCATGATCTGTAGCACGAACGGATCCGGATTTCAGGGTTATTTCCCTTCGTCGGCGTTCGATAGCCACTGATCCTTGGTGAGAGAGACAAAATCTTGGCAATCTTATATCTACTTTTCCAGTGAAATTCTTCACTGATATCGAAAAGGTGAAAACAAGCAATGTTAATTTTCTAAATGAAGTATTAACAGTAACTGCACGATAAAGTGTAGTATATTGCCACTTAAGTGTGGCTGACCCCTAGGGGTGGATGTTACTGTTGCTTTTAGTCCCAGGAGGACATCTCCTCCAGCTGGCTTATCGACACACTACTGTGTCCTGTTTGCCAAGGGAAGCTATCCCTCTCACCATGATCTGTAGCACGAACGGATCTGGATTTCAGGGTTAATTCCCTTCGTCGGCTTTCGATAGCCACTGATCCTTGGTGAGAGAGACAAAATCTTGGCAATCTTATATCTACTTTTCGATAAGCCAGCTGGAGGAGATGTCCTCCTGGGGCTAAAAGCAACAGTAACATGCACCCCTAGGGGTCAGCCACACTTAAGTGGCAATATACTACACTTTATCGTGCAGTTACTGTTAATACTTCATTTAGAGAATTAACATTGCTTGTTTTCGCCTTTTCGATATCAGTGAAGAATTTCACTGGAAAAGTAGATATAAGATTGCCAAGATTTTGTCTCTCTCACCAAGGATCAGTGGCTATCGAACGCCGACGAAGGGAAATGACCCTGAAATCCGGATCCGTTCGTGCTACAGATCATGGTGAGAGGGATAACTTCCCTTGGCAAACAGGACACAGTAGTGTGTCGATAAGCCAGCTGGAGGAGATGTCCTCTTGGGGCTAAAAGCAACAGTAGCATCCACCCCTAGGGGTCAGCCACACTTAAGTGGCAATATACTACACTTTATCGTTCAGTTACTGTTAATACTTCATTTAGAGAATTAACATTGCTTATATATATATATATATATATATATATATATATATATATATATATATATATATAGGTAAGTGGTAGGTTTGCCTCGATCCTTCAGGGGTAGACTGAAGCATCCAAGCAACCAGCGGATGTTTAAATCCGGAGGCACTCCTGGGGATCACCTGTATGGGTACCGTCTTGGGAAGAGGGCGTCCAGAGGCAGGTAATATGTTGCTTAAACCGTAGTTTATGTATTTACTTGGAGAATGGAGCAACAAATACAAGAAAAAGAATTTTCGTTGTACTAGATAGCCGTTGTTTTATGTGGAGCTTGTGAAATGAGTCAGTGTGGAGGTTTAGGTTATGTAATGAGTCATTTTGTATATTATGTCATACTATGATATATTTTGTATATTATGTATACTATGACATAATATACAAAATGACTCATTAGATAACCTAAACCTCCACACTGACTCATTTCACAAGCTCCACATAATAAAACAACGGCTATCTAGTCCAACGAAAATGCTTTTTCTTGTATTTGTTGCTCCATTCTCCAAGTAAATATATATATATATATATATATATATATATATATATATATATATATATATATATATATATATATATATATATATATTCATGTATATAATTTATATATACATATATGCTTATATCACATATATACATATATATGTTTGGGAGTGTGTACCTAAGTGTGTATGTGTGCGTATGCGTGTTAAAAAATAGACCCAGAGCAGTCAAAGGTACTTCTAAACAGTTAAAAGTACAATAATATCATTACGGTATGTTATAAAATTCACCTAATTAGTGTGCAGCTGTATGTTTGCGAAATTAATTAGTGTAAGATAGCAGGTGTAACTCTTTCATCCAGAAGTGCCCTCTGTACGTCCGTAAGCTTTCCTGGTGTAAATATATCCAGGTATTCACTCGCTAAGTCTTCTAAAGGCAATTGGATCCTTCCCTCTCTCTCTCACTCTCTCTCCGCATCTGTCTCCCTCTTCCTTTTCATCTCTCACTATTTTTTTCTTTGATTGAATTGCATACAAAATGTTATAGCAGTTCAGAAGATTTTGCGCAGAAAAATATAGTGTTAGACATATGTGTATTTAGAATCAGTAAAGCCAGCAATACGTTCATAATATTTTTCATGATTATATTCATGCTTATGTACGGTCATGAGGTTTCGTTGAGTTTCTGATAGAAATATACACTGAAGAGTTACTCATGTTGTTTTTCGAAGTTTTATATACAACTCCCATGCTAGGATGTGAACGGTTTCAATGTTCTTACTCATAAAGTCTCCAGATCAGTCTTCAATAAAGAATACAAATCATCCCGCACATCCATTAAGTAGAAATATTTGAATATAAGTGTATATGTGCACAAACAAACACAGATACTCATAGGCATCACTCACTAACGAATACATGTATCGATTACACTGAGTCAATTTAAGGCTTAAATTTTCACCTTTGGCGGTTTGTTCAATCACGGTCTGAATATGCCGTTAAAAATAAAATTCGTATCCAAATCAGATCAATAATATCAATAAAATTTACTCCAGTAAACATATGGAATCCCACTATTAATATATGTTTTGATATTTTCTATACCAAATGATATCCTCGTACAAATGCAAATATCAAAGTCACACACAGAGAAATAATCACGTATGCATAGAGATACGTACAGATATATATGTGCAGATTTATGCGTGAATATGTGTGCATTATTTAGAGTCTCAATATGATCTTATAATGAAATTGGATACACCATGATGACGAGCGAAACACACAATATGTGTGGGGGTGTATATGCGTGTATGTGTACATATGTGTGTATGTATGTATGCAAGTATGTACGTGCATATATATGCGTATGTATGTATGTATATATATATATATATATATATATATATATATATATATATATATATATATATATATATATATATATATATATATATATATATGAGGGGTGGATGTATGTATTTATGTATGTGAATTTAACGTAAATATAAACACAAAGACAACCAAAAACACACACATATACGTTAATATATTCAAACGTATACACATATACATAGGCATAAATCCTTAGATGTGTGTGTTTCTGTATGTGTATGTGTGTATATGTCCATGTGTATTCGTGAGTGCGTGTATGTATGTATGTGTATGTGTGTGTCTATCTGTGTGTGTGTGTGTGTCTGTGTGTGTAATTCATTTTCTTTATTTCATACATTTCATGGCTTTCATTTCCATGTGTCTGAAACCTTATTATATACGTTTGGAAACATCAGAGGAATCAGAAAATTCAGAGAGAATATTTATCCATTTCTTCATTTCACTCTTATAAGACAAAATGAATAACAATTATTGTTTGGTATTGGTTATTCAGGAATGTCCAATCAAAGATGTAATACAGTTGGTAGCTGGAGAAACATTACAATTCCATGCATAGTGTGTTTGATAATATAGGATGGGATATTGACAAGTTCCTGTCTTTTGGGTAAAATGAAGGGCAAGAGGATCAGTTAAATTTGATTTTATTCAGCATATTCCCCTCTCAGATTTACATATTTAATACAGCGGTCTTTCAGTTCTTTTAAGCCCTGTAGAAGAATTCGGAAGGTTGGGCCTTCGACCTGGCTGCACGTACATGTCCTTCACTCATTATAGAAGAAGAAGAAATGTTTCCTTCTCGATCCATGCCAGGCTCATAAGGGCTGGTTTCAGTGGAGTAGATATTCCCCACTTGGATGGAACGCTGATCCGTCGCAGGATTATTTATTTTTGCTAGCTGAGTGGAATGGAGCAACGTGAAATGAAATGTTTTGCTCAAGAACACAACGCATCGCCCGGTCCAGGAATCGAAACCACAATTTTCTCTGGGCCCAACACAGTAACCACTAAGCCACCCGCCTCCACCCTTCCCTGATTAAAGTAACCCTTTTTACAATGATTTATGAACTTTTTGGAGGGCATAAAGCATTTACTTACATAAGTGTGTGTGCGAGTGCGTGCGTGTGTGTGTGTGCATGTGTGTGTGAGTGCGTGCGTGTGTGTATGTGCACATGTGTGTGCCTGGAAGTGTGTGTGTGCTTGCATGCGTGCGTGCGTACGTGCGTGCGTGCGTACGTGTGTATCTGTAATGCTCCTCACGTACAAAACAAAATATTCAATGCCGAGGAGAGCGTTTTTTTATTACATTATTTCTGTTGCATTTTACGGTTATTAATTACAACATAAAAATGAATTAGGTTATCAATGTGGCCAAACGACGACATATCCTTGGATGTGATTAGAATGCATCGACATTATTTTTGTTTGCCTAAGGTGGCAATCTGGCAAAATCGTTATCATGCCGGGCGAAGTGCTTAGCGGTATTTCGTCTGTCTTTATGTTCTGAGTACAAATTCCGCCGAGGTCGAATTTGCCTTTCATGCTTTGGAGTCAATAAATTAAGTACTAGTTGCGAACAGGGGACGATCTAATCTACTGGCCGCCTCACCTCTCAGTTGTGGTCACCACACAGTGTCAAACGGACAGCAGAACTCGAGGCAATTCAGAGGCACTATACAAAAAACATCGCCACAGTCCAGCAGATGAACTACAGGGAATGACTTATCCATGTGGGATCCGCAGTCAGTGAGCCATTAGGCAGGAATAGGGGTCCTAGCTTATACTGTACCGTAGAAGTCTCTTTTGCAAATCTATAGAAAGCCTTGGGGGTTTGTTTTTATGTTTTCTACTGCTCTCTTCTCTTTCTCTGCTCTCTCTTTTTCATGGGAGAGTTTAATCTTGTTTTCTATTTCTAACAGTGTTAGTTTTAATTTAGCCCTTTTCCTATCCTCCAGTTCTCTATTTAACTGGTTTGAGACCTTTGTTCTGTGTCTCATAAGGATTTTCCTGTCTCTAGGAATTCTATTGGCATGTTTGCTGGTCTGTCTATATGGCACATATTTGGTGCATATGCCTTGTATAGTTGACATAAGATGACTTAGTTTGAGGTCATTGTCTTGTATAGAAAGGCTGTCATGCCAGTTTTGATTTCGAATCTCTCTGCTAATTGACTTCCAGTCCGCCCTGTGGAAATTCAGGTTGGATATTGCTTCAATTCTCCTGGTGGGGTGGGTGTCAGTGGGTTGCCTAGGACCATACATAGTTAGTTCTATAATGTTATGATCTGAGAGAGATGTGGGCGTTATTTTCACATGATGGATTAGACTCACATTGTTTTTTACCAGAGATCTAAAACATTGCTTCCTCTGGTTGGTTGGAGTATCACTTGTTCCATGAACAGCATGTGAGATAGTTCTTATATGCATATATATACATGTATATATACATATATATATATATATTTATATATATATATATATATATATATATATATATATATATATATATATATATATATATATATATATATATATATGTATATATATATATATAACTTATATGTATGTAGGTACGCACATATATATACACACGTGTGTGTGTGGGGGGGGACAAATGAGTAAGTAAAAGACGAATTCAAGCAAAAATAATAGAAATCGAAGGGACAATCACGGCAATGGTATTTATGAAGGAAAATTGTATGTTTAACATCATGGCTTTTCATCTTATATGCAGAGTAGTGTCCAGAGAAGAGGGATAAGCGTGGGCTTACGTGCCACATCTGTGATTATATGAAATCGCGTTTAATATCTCGCTTGCATACGGTTTTGAAAACTGCCTGAAAATTCTAGTAATATGACTGAATAGTTGTAAATTTCATTTCCTCGAAATTATTCACTTTCTACCAACAGCACTCAAACTATTAACAGACAATACTCAATCACCAATGTATTGTTGATTAATCACTTCCTTCTTTATAATATATATGTGTGTACATTATGTGTATGCATGTGTGTATTATACACACACACACATGCACACACATATATACATGTCTATATATTCATCTATTTACTTATATATATATATATATATATATATATATATATATATATATATATATATATGTGTGTGTGTGTGTGTGTGTGTGTGTTTATATATAGGTGTATATATATATATATATGTATATATGTACATATATATATATAATAACATACATATATGCATACATATACATACACGTGCGTGTATGTGTGCGCGCGCGTATATATGTGTATGTGTGCACATATTCATATCTATATATACTTTTGTGCCTGTGAATTTCATGTGCCAGGCTGTACACTTACGCCCGTTTGTGCCTAACGTTGTATTTCTGTTTCTAAGCGCCATTCTGCAATTAGCTTCATATGCATGTGTTTGATGTTGAAATGATCTTTGTTCTAATAATTATTACCATTATTATAATCTTTATATTTATTAGCATCGCGTCCATCGTGACTGATATCGCTTTTCTATGATTTCATTAGCTTAATTCCTGTTAAGCACCATCAAAGTCAATAATACTATGAACACAATCATAATAAGAATAGCACATATAAATCATATTTTAAAATTTTATCGATGAATATTCACATGACATTTCCAATGCAGAAACGAGAAAGCGTCTATACCAAAACATCTAGTCTGGATTTTCAGATCTCTGTTGTTTAAATGACTCTATCTTTATCTTTAAAATTGGAATATATAAACGTACAAGCAGCATTCCAAAAAGTTTTCAGAGCTTTTTGTGAGAGGTAGTTACATCGGTCCTAGTTCATTATTATTTTAGTAAATTTATACCTCTAAAATTACTATCTGGTTTAATAAACATCAAAATATTTTTCTAGGAGATTCGAAGCAGGCATCTTCCTACAAAACACTGCTTATCACAATTCCATCTCTGTAACCAATTATTTGACAGAAATAGACATAAAAACGCGCCTTCCGATTTCTTACAGTCAAAACCTTGCTCCCTGCGACTTTTGCTTGTTCTTCATGCTTAAGGAGACCCTGTTGGGCATTCGTTTTTAGGACAATGAGAAGATGTAAGTAATGACAAAGGAACCTAGAGACCTTCAATTTGGAGTACTTTCATTGGGGCTTCAAGAAATGGCTCGAGTACCAAAGTGCTAGAAAAACCTATTTTGATGGTGACTGGTGTGTGTTGCTTCTTTAAAACTTAATAAATGTTTCACCCGAATATCTTGCAAAGCTACTGCAATGCACCTCATATGTTTCACTTTTAATATATATTTGTGGGGGAGAGGGTATATGTATATGTATGTAAATGCATCACGTGATCACGTAACCAACCAGGGTAACACTTGTTGTTACACATCGCTATTTACAATGTGTTTCCATTGTTTTCACCTTCAAATGACGACACTCCGCTGGCTAGTTGAACAAGTGAACTTTCCCCTATGATCGAAAGGGGGACTGGTGCAACGTGAAATGAAGTGTTTTGCTTCACAATGCACCTCCCAATAAAGGAATCGAACACACGATGTAGTGATCCTGAGTGCAACAGCCTAAATACTAGGCCAGGTGCCTTCACTAGTTGTGTGTGTGTGTGTGTGTGTTTGTGTGTGTGTGTTTGTGTGTGTGTGTTTGTGTGTGTGTATGTGTGTGTGTGTGCGTGTTTGTGTGTGTATGTGTGTGTATTTTCAAACTGGCGCAAATCGATAACAAACGCTTGTATTGCTCTGACGGTAAAAGAAAGCATTATGTTGCTAGCCAGGCTTTTGGGTTCGAAGACACAAAATAGTGGTATAAACAAGAACCAGAACTATTTTATGCCGATGATAATTGACAAAATTGAAAAAAGAAAATAAGTTGTCAAAGAAAAAAGTTGTCAGAGAAAAAAAAATAGAGACTGTGGAAGTTGACGGAGACAATATTCCTGTCAGACTTGGTGAACTTATCACAAAGGCCATACCCAACAGCCTGAAAAATATTGGAATTCCGACACACACTGTTAACCTGTAGAAAAGTGCCAGCTACTATTCTGCATGATTCCTAAAATAAATTCTTGAGATTTAAGGAGACAACGTCGCGAAGCTTCAAGATAATATCTTTAATAATTAAATTGGCAGGGATGCTTCCATGAGATGTTACGATATATTATGGTTACATTTGCATTTGCGTAATAATATTGAATATAATGACGATGATGATGATAATAACAAAAATAATTATAATATGTTATAAAAATTGACGTAACTCTTCACGAAGATAAATAGAGCATGAATCCTAAAAAAAGATTCTTCAGATTTAGTTCGAAGATAACATCTCTGCTAATTACAATCGCATCGCACTCTTCTTAATGTCTAATGATGATGATGATGATGATAATGACCACGACGACGATGATGACCGCGACAACCACAGCGACGGTGGTGGTGGCGGTGGTGGTGGTGGTTGTTATGATGAGACTAGGAGAAACAGAGAAGGAAAAGGAGGGGGATGACGACTAGAAAGAGAAGAAGAAGAAGAAGAAGAAGAAGAAGAAGAAGAAGAAGAAGAAGGAGGAGGAGGAGGAGGAGGAGAAGGAGGAGGAGGAGGAGGAGGAGGAGGAGGAGGAGGAGGAGGAGGAGGAGGAGGAGGAGGAGGAGGAGGAGGAGGATAGTACTGAAAATGATAACTGTATATGTTGTTCATTACATAGAGATTCGGGCACATGGCATATGTAAATGATAGGTGTAAAATTTATGCTGGGATTAAAACAGAAGTATATCAATATATTGCGATGAGCAACAAGTTTCTGAAATGAACATAGTCAAAACTTGGAAATAAAACTGAATGAATACTGATCAGCTTAACAAAGGCAACAATTTAAGCTATTTGTGTGAGATATCGGGTTGGATCAGCAAATGAAACTGCACGTTGTAATCGTTGCCTTAAAAGCGCAACCTAATGATAGAGAGATATCTTGCTTCCTGAATGTTGCCCGATCCTTCTTTGTCAAAGATCGAAAAGAGCTGGAAAATGCCGACGAGGATCCAACATCTACAGCCAAACGCGAAACGCATAGAAATGTTCCTAAGCGCATCAGAACACACATCTTTGTAGAAAAAGTTTAAGAGAACGCCCCAGAAAGTTAGAGACATTGAAAAGGACCACCGGATTTCAGGATGAATATTATCAGAAGAGTTCTGCATGAAGATATCCGGTACAAGTCGATGTTCGTCTGTATGCTAGTTATTTTAGGGTAGAGTGAAAGGGAAAATAAAATACTGTAAAACAGTAAATTAATTCTTTCTGAAAATGATTGAGGTAAATTGTAAATCCCTGGGTGTGAATATAACCAGATAAACATTTATTCCATACTGGTTCTATGAATCCGTAACAACTAAGTGCGATTTTAATATACGACTGAATACAGTAGCAAAGGAAGAAGAAGAAGAAGAAGAAGAAGAAGAAGAAGAAGAAGAAGAAGAAGAAGAAGAAGAAGAAGAAGAAGAAGAAGAAGAAGAAGAAGAAGAAGAAGAAGAAGAAGAAGAAGAAGAAGAAGAAGAAGAAGAAGAAGAAGAAGAAGAAGAATCTGTATGGATCGCAAAAAAAAAAAAACACTGTAACAAATGATAATGATAAATAAAAAAAAACAATGAAGCAACCATAATTTGTGTATGGACATTGTTAAAAGTTAGATTTTATCGCTGTTGTCATTTTTTTCTTTCTTCGACCGTTTGTAATTAGTTACTGAAACATTTTTATTCTCATAATTATTGATTCGTTACCATTCATTATTCATTCAAGATATTTAATTTGATTATTAAATTTCTGTTTTACCGTACATTATTGTATTCTTTATAACGTTTTAACATTTTTTGTATCTCCATTAATGACAAAGAAAATCTTTTCTTTTGTTTTCTAATGTTTGGAACTGTTGTCGCTAAATTAGCAATGCTTTTGCACTAATTACATCTCTATTGATTCATAATTTTTAAGATATGAAACCAATTTGAATTCAGAATTTTTAACAATTTTATTGCAATATTGAGTTGAACTGCTTGATTAAAGTATATGTATACGCGTGATGTTCGATTTAGTAATAATGATATTCGAATTTTTATGCCATGACAATTAAGATACTTTACGTTATTATAATGCCAAATAATTCATTTCGAATATTGCATAAATGTAAGAATAGCAGTTCCGGACTGAAATTAATTTTGGTGTTAAATCTTTTTTTCCACACAACCTGTAAGATTTTCAAATTCTCCTTCTTTTGGGAACTGTGGAAATTTTTATCATCCATTACTGAACTCTAAAAGTGATTTGACGACATCATTCCACCCCCACCCGTACCTGTTTTACTGCCTTTGGTCACAGAGATACTGTTTGACAACGGTAATCATTAATAATATTTTAATTCATTACAGTGTCCTTTAGGTACCTTTTCAGATATTTTCAATTTTGGCAGTCATTATTACAATCATGAAAATTATTCGTCGAGGCATGTTTCCCTTTAAAAAAAAAGATGCTGCGTTTTACACCGGTAAACATACAAACGCAACTGTCACAGGCACATTATTCAAGTATAAGGTTATTTATACACAAATATCAGTAGCTCTGCATATGTATACACGCACACAAACACACACACGCTCACACGCTGAGACGCACATATGTACATTCCACATTTTCAGCCTAAAAATCTTCTTTGGGAGATCAGAAAGAAAGGGAGAAGTGAATCCAAATATTTATATAAACATGTATAAATGTATCAAAGGTATTCCTCTACATGAGTATGCAGAAGAATAGCTTTCGCTAATGCATTATACAGTTAGATGGAGACAATAAGACGGAGTTTCGAATCAAAAGTATCTAAACCTATGTGCCTGCGCTCATATAAGTACATCATCTCTGGATGACTAACAGCTAGGACACATTTGATAATCATTTGCCGTAGAATCGTTCTGTGTTCTCTTTCACCGTGTAATTTAGTGTTTAAATAAGTATATACACAAGTAATCTACATACAGCCTAAAGAGGCTCAGTAAGTAAGAAAGTGTGATTTGTATCAAAGTAACATAAGATGCAGAGAGACGCATATTACATCTTTCGCTACAGGAGCAAAAACTTAAATATTTAATGCAAAGTTGCTTGCGAAAATTATTCTTCGTCCTAGAGATAGTAGCACATATCAGCATAAAGATTTGGATTCATTACCTCAAGCCAATGATTCGCTGATTACTTTCACACTAGAATGTGCTTATACTGCGTTAAGTATACTAAACAACGTAGTATACTTAAAAGTAAGAAGATAATAGAATGTATATGTTAGCTATTAGCTTAATTCCGCGTCATCTAAAATAAACACCATTTATGTTTTTTTTTTGTTTTTTAAATAGTCTTTTGAATTCCAAGTCACAAATTTGCTACACCAGTGAGGCACTCAAATGTATTTCATTACGATGCGGTTAGTAAAACGGAAGATTATGATATAAAATATACACATATATGCATACACACGTACACACACACAAACACACATGCATGTATACGTTGTTATTGTTATGTTTAGGAACAATAGAAACAATTTCATATTAATCTATACCTTACTGGGCTGGACTATTCTGTATTTTACTGGAGTACAAACTTATTCTTAAACAAGACCGTTCTTGACAGTGATTTCGATGTTTCAGCCCGCTAACCCATCGTTGGGTATATCAAAAGGCAATCTTCATGCTGACAATATCAATATGAGTGATTTTATGCACCATACCACCATATTACTGCTCAGCGGAGGATTTCAAAACAGCAAACAAAAACCAAGACAGGAAAAATTAAACAGTAAAAACAACCTTAACCGAACGCGAGAGAGATAGTAGTTCGTTTTGCCTTTATGCGGGCCGAATGGAGAAAGGAATATGTGACCACAGGTTACATGTGATCACCGAGGAGTGATAGAGGGAGGAAAAGGAAGGAAGTGGAACAAAGGTGAGCGACGAGAGACAGGGAGGGAGAGTAAGAGAGAGATATGTATAGCAGTGAAGAGGAGAAGCAAGGACAACAGAAGGAAGCAACGAGATAGATAGATAGATAGATAGATAGATAGATAGATAGATAGATAGATAGATAGATAGATGTCACATAACCTGGTGTAATTCTTTTTTTAAATTGGTTTGTCTTAGAGTGTAGTTTTAAATTCAGCCTCATATATGACGGTGTTTATCATACACGCCTGTTCAAGCGGGCAAGCATCAGGGTCTCTGCTTTGTATTTGTTTCAGTTTGCAGACATATGAAAAAGTAAATCCATTTCCTCGGGTTATTATTGCTGGATTCATCTGCCATATAACATATTGAGGAGCAGCAGTACCTCTCTCTCACCTCAACTGCCTTTCCAAGTGGCACTTCTAAAAGTGGACACACGCTTGGTCGAAAAGTAAATTCTCTTCAGACCTTTCAGTCGCATCCACCGCACAATGTTCTGGGTCTCTTTGTAATCTCCTGAGACCCTATTTTGTCTGTACTACGTAAGTGCGGTATTGCCAGTTCGAGTTAAACTCTACCTGCATAGCTCTGCTGTCGAGCGCACTTGTCCAAGATGCGTGCTCCAAAACAATATCTCCCTTCCCAAAATGGCTGACCTTGTGGCAAAATTTGAAACTTATTATGGTTTGATAGCTTGCACGTACTTTTGTAAATTCGCACTATCCCATGCCTTTTAATTGACTGAGATGAATTGTGCAGCCCTTGGATCAACGAAAGAGAGGGATATTATTGTTGATGTGGTTCTTATAGTTGTCATAGCTTTTCTTTCATTTTTGTTGCTAAGAATGATGGTTTTTAGGTTTCTCGTGTTGGCGGGTGTTATTATCTATCGTGTGTTTTATTTTAAAGTACATAATTGGATTGCGTGGTATGCCGAGTAAAATTTTGCGTTAAATATGTTCCTAGAGAGGAAGGCTTTTATTGCCAGCACAAGAAATGGTATTAATTTAATTGTCAACATTTCCAACGTGGCATCTAATTCCAACATATTATCTTAGTCGACATACATTTCGAAAACGGAGTTTTAAAATTACATGAAGTAAAGAGAAACAGAAATCACATGAGTAAAAAACTAACTGTCATTTAAAAACGCCTTAGAAGTGTTGCAAATGTTGTAGGCAACTCCATCCTGGATGATGATGCACAATCATTGTCAGCATGAATTCTAACAGAATTGATAACCTACAAAATAAATTCCCCTTTTTTTATAAATGATCTGTATCTAAATTAATTTTTAAAAAGTATATCACCTAGCAAGGATAAATCTAGCGTTGTGCAAACACAACGCGTCCTTGGCCGTGACACATGTCAAAGAAAGGAATTGCTCTGAAAAGAATTCTTGAATTACTTTTACTCTAACGGAAACTTTTGAGGCCAATCTCCGAAGAGACTCGGCTTCCCTCAACCACTACACACGATGAAGTATCCCTTCCAAAGTTTTCGAAGAAAGAAAGGATAATAGACCTTATAATGAGCCAGCATAATGCAACAGTTACATTTAGAGCTAGTGATTATGATGTTAGCTTGGTTAATCCTATCATTTTTAACATCATATAAATAGGTTGTGCATAAAACGGATATAAACACAAGCTGGTTATTTGGAAAGGTCGTTACGAAATCAACCGTCTTATGATCCCTAAAATCTAGTGCTATCTCAGGGTTAATAATTTTGTAGTCGTACACAGAAAACTATTACACTCACTATCAGAACAGAAACCCTACCAGAAAAAAAGTTTGTAACACCAAACTCCGCTTGAAGCGTTTTTACTTCGGTGACAGGAACGGCACGAGAAGAGGTGATGAAAGACAAGCAGAGAACGAAAAAAAAGAAGCAGGCGGTATTCTATTTTGCTAAAAGTATTTCAACGTTTCCAATTCCAACAATGGCCAATGATAAATATGCTTCCCAAGAGAACTAGTGGCAGATGAAAATGCATCGCGGATCCTTGCAATGGTAAAAACAAATTTGCAAAGAATTATGTAAAATACATTGTTTTAAAAATAAAGGGACAACGAACGCCGGCTGTAGGTTTAAAATGCACATAAATAGGATTCCGCTTGACACTGGAGAATGGCGCTCATATTTCCGAGAACAATTATCGGGACTATAAGATCCATTCTAAATGCTAGCACTAAGTCAACGTTAATAAAGTTGATATATATTTTATGAGTTGGAAAATTTAGGTTCCATTCACAAATTACGATCAAACAAGATATACATTACAACCACATCAGAGATTGATCACAGTAGATAATAACAATGTCCATTGAACGTCCCATGTTTTTTCATGCGGCAAATACAAAACATGCTAACAGGTGTCTGTGTAGACACAGAATTGCAATACAATGAGTGGCCGGTGATTGAAACATATAGGGTTGAACTGACATTATTGCTGTTTTCTATGCTGGATATGTTGGTTACTCTAACTGTTTTATTCATTCTCATTATAAATATATTCAATTCTTTGCTTTGTTTGACATTGTATTGTAATATTTTATTTTCATCTAAGGTTTTTTTTTTTATATATTTCTACTAAAAATTTCATTAAAATTTCACCTTCCCCTCATTTTATATAACTACCTTATCTCCACCAACTCTGATAACTTTTGTGTATTAATGTATTCGATTTTGTGAGCAATAATGTAATTTATTGTTATTGTTGTTATTAATATAATCATTTGCATCATCATGATCATCATGATCATCATCATCGTCATCATCATTATTACTGAGTTTTCTTGTATTTACACACTTTGGGCTTTATACTCACTCCTATATATATATATATATATATATATATATATATATATATGTGTGTGTGTGTGTGTGTGTGTGTGTGTGTGTGTGTGTGTGTGTGTGTGTGTGTGTGTGTGTGTATGTGTGTGTGTGTGTGTGTGTGTGTGTGTATGTGTGTAATATACATTTATATGTTATTTCTGAGAAGTGATTTGATTCATAGTGCACTTAAGAAATATCTGTATATCTTCTTCACAATCTATGCATTGATGAAATGATGATAAGTAGCGAATAAACTATATCTACAGGCTATGTCTTATGTCTGAACATCATAATTCATATAAATCAATACCATCTTTTTACATGCAGTACATCTTAAATATCTGGAAATGATATCAAAGAATTTTCTTTCTTTTTTTCACCGCGTGATCAAAAACTGTTTTCGTTCGCCCTAGCATATGTTTTTTCTCTGGCAACGAAGAGACGGAAGTAATAATTTTTTGGAGTTGAAATTAACTATATTTCAACAATTATGCACCAACTTAAAACGGGTATGTTCTTTAAGTATTATAATTATAGCTTTTGTCTGTTTTATTTTTATGATTTTTACCTCACAAAAGTGTGTAGAGGTGAAAAATACTGGTATCATTTCTGAATTATTAATGGAGTCGAATTTGCGTCTAAAAATATTACATAAGTTTTATTAACTTCTCAAGTCATATGAAACTACGCTTCAGTATTTCAGTGTACGATTCGCAGCACCCAAAATATTATTCTCTTTATTCACCCAGGACATGTTTATGCTTAACCCTAGAAAATTTACATTGGGATTTTAATAAAGAATTAACGAAATTGAATACCAACGGTATCGCTTATTAACAACAAGCGTTTCCCTTATCTCCGTCCCATTTTCATGCCAGCAACATCAGTGACTTGAATCTACGGTGATTTCCATCCGCCATAAATTGATCTCAAATATTCTGAAAATTCCAGATTCAACCCATTTTAAATTTGAAATAATGACCACCATTATTGATGAATATTTCATAAAGCTATCTATCTCGTCATTCTGTGTGTCCTCAACTATAGAATCTTTAGAGTCTTAACAGCCTGGTTCTTCCTTTATAGTACACCCACTAGCAGTATATTATCATCTAATAATTCATGAAAGGTAATGTACATGGAATTAATATTCAGCTATACTGCATCCCTTATGTTTACATTCAAATCTCATGTCTTCTAGCTTCTATTCCGAATAGTCAACTGCAGCATGCACAGATGAATTCACATTTGACCGCCATTTTCCTGATTCTGGTAAACTCGCGGGTTCGGCAATGTCACTCACTCCCGCGTTTGTCTTCTCCTAATTAGTGTCCTCTTTGATGGAAATTCTGATATCGAAAATTCCTATGCAGCTGATTAATGACCATCACTATTCCTTAGTTTACAACAGTGTCATGCACATTCAACCTAAATAATACGTCAAGAGATACTCTACACTCATAAGTATAGACCTTAAATACATCACATCTACCCATAAGGATTTACAATCCTTCTGCAGTGCGAATACATATTAAACGTTTTAATACCTCCCACTCTAAATACAATGTATATCACCAACAACAACAATGCTCTAGTTAAATATTAAAGCTTCTAATGATATCTAATAGTTATCGCGTAACTAACTAACGTTCACTGAAGTTCAACACTTAATTGTGAGATTTTCCTTAAAGCTGCATCATCGCGGAGCCCACATAAATTACGAAATTAAAGCTAATTCAACTAATACAGTTAATATGCATAAGTTGATTTGCTACTAGAGAGTAGCATTCTACATCGAACCTCAAAGAATGAAATTTATCTGATTGCCTCATTTCTTCCAACACACCCACAAACCACTATCTGATGGACTTACTGTTTCTTTTAACTCGACACTTTTTATCTCAATGAAAAAGGCACCTACTCTACTGACAAAGGTAAATTAATATGCTCACCAACTAAAACAAACACTCCGATCACCTTCGCTGTCTCTCTATTTCCCATATCCTGCGTTTTGTGATTCCATCAGGCGCTCGTTTCTAAATCTCAAAATTACCGAATTACAAACTTTGGACCTTAAATAAAAGGTATAAATTACACCAGTTTCGTGAGACAAAATTTAACAAAAAATATCCTGTTTCTCTAAATTCTAAAAAGTATTAGTTTCCCCACATTCGAGATAACACATCATAGATGTATTTGATTTCTTATATTTCACGTAAGTTCAAGGCGGCGAGCTGCCATAATTGCTGGCTTTGTGCCAAAATTGAAATCAATATTTAAGTTATTTTCAGGGCTGCGAGCTAGCAGAACCGTTAGCACGCTGATCAAAATATTTACTGGTATTCCCTTCTCCTATATGTTCTGTGTCCAATTTCCGCTGTTGTAGACTTATCCGTTTCCCCGAACGCTTAATTTGTCTAGTCCTTGGAACCAATATTAAGGAAAGGTGGTGAGTATATACCTGTACGGAAAGGTAGAAATGTATATACCTATATACATTTCTCTTTCGGTCTGTGTCTCTGTCTCTCTTTCTCTCTCTCTCTTTATTTTTTTCCGGTATATCAATACATACACACATATGTACATATAATACAGGGTGGAGCAGAGATGAGAAACGTTTCTGAAATGGCTATCACTTAGCCTCAGAGGAAGGGACATATGTTCGACAGATACCATTCGGTCCATGATGTATTAGCATTTTTGTTTTTTTTCTTTTCAGATAAAGTCATGGTGCTGTGAGCGATAGAGCATAATGTGTTTGCCTACGACATTTAAGGGAAGAATAGCGAATCTGTCACAACAGTTCAGCGTGAGTTTCGGATCACCACTTTAATATTCACTGAAATCAGGCTGTTCCCACCCCTGACACAATCTTACGTTGGATGAATGCACATCGTACACGAGGTACACTAAAAAATAGGAGAACGGTGGGGGCGCCACGAACGGTACAGACGCAAGAAAATGTGAAACGCGCAAGACATGCTTTGATACGGAATCCGAATCGCTCTGCTTGGAGTCATTCCACTGAACTTAGCATCGGTAATGGTTCGGTTAGGCGCATTTGCAAGAAAACCTGCATTTCCACCAGTACAAATTGGTCATTGTGCAAGAGTTGAAACCATTAGATTATGCATAGCGACTTAACTTCGCGCGTTAGATAGAAGCAAATTTTAGGCAAATGACAGCCTCATTTTGTTAATGAGTGTTGAAGCTTATTTTCATCTCAATGTCTTTGTGAAACAACAGAACTGTCGTTATTGGGCTCTTAAAAATCCGAGTGAACTGCATGAAAGACCGCTGCACAGCCCAAAAGTGGCAGTCTGGTGTGCTGTTGAATAAGCTGCCGTCATTGCCCTTACCATTTTGAAAAGAATAATGAAAATGCCATTAGTGTGAACTCAGAGCGTTTTATCGAGATGCTAAACTTCTTTGTGCCTGAATTCCGACGAAAACTTACACCTATTCGACGTGTGTTGTTTCAGCCCACACAGCCAGAGCATCAGTGGGCGTTCTTCGCCCTCTCTTCAGTGACCGCCTCCTTTCCATGTTTGCTGACATTTCTTTCACCCCTCTCCCGCCCTCGGCCCACTTATTTGTCCATGTGTGATTATTTCTTGTGAAGAAATATATGTGCATAAGCCCCATGTGTATGTGCATAAGCCCCGTACATAGGAGGATTGAAAGGAAGCTTTTCGCGTGGAATTCGCTCAAATCCACATAATAATGCTGGAGAGAACGCCTTCAGAAATGCATCAATGAGAATGGACACCACATGATGGATGTTGTTTTTTAAACGTAACTTTAACAGATGCTAATTCAATACAAATAGATTTCTGCCACACCCATTATATACTCTTTTACTTGTTTCAGTCACTTGACTGCGACCATGCTGGAGCATCACCTTAAGAAGTGTTAGTCGAAGAAATCGATCCCAGGACTTATTCTTTGTAAGCATCGTACTTATTCGATTGGTCGCTTTTGCTGAAACGCTATATTACAGGTACATAAAGACACTAGTATCGGCTGTCAAGCGATGACGTGGTGGGGGAAGTTAAACACACACACACAAACACACACACACACACACACACACACACAGACACACACACACACACACACACACACACACACACGCACATACAAATATATGCATATATATATATGCGACGGCCTTCCAGTTTTCGTCAACCAAATCCACTCACAAGGCTTTGGTCGGCTCGAAGCTGTAGTAGAAGACACATGCCGAAATTGCCACGCAGTGGGACTGAACCTGGAACCGTGTGGTTAGGATGCAAGCTTCCTACCACACAGCCACACTTGTGCCTGTCTATCTATCTAGTTATACGTTTCTATGTGTATATGTGTGTGCATGTGTGTGTATACATAGATATATACACACATACATGCAGGCATACATCTAAATATATATAAATACATATGCATATCTCTATATACATAGATATATGTACACTCATATATATATATATATATATATATATATATATATATATATATATATATATAAGGATATACTTTTCGTAATGAGATAAGAAAAACCAAGGCTGTGTATATTATAGAACACTTATAAATAGAAGGTCTTACAGCTGTTTCCAGGATATTTATTTTATCTCTTCATCGGAGACGTTGTGAGAGGATGGTTAAGCAATAGTTAATTTAGATAAGATAGGAAATAGAGAATGAATGCAGGGATATTGTATTTGTAAATCCATTGTATACGCAGAATTGTATACATATAAGATTCCAATACATTTTGAGTAAAATCTAATAGTCTTTAAGCTTGGTCATTGCATTAGTAAATCCATTATTGAGATTCCAATATCCTATGAGTAAAATCCAACAGTCTATGAAATTGGTCATTCCAAATACAGAGTTTATATACAGTCTTATTGAATCAAGGGTCTTGTTTATATATATCCATATATATATGTGTGTGTTTGTGTGTGTGTGTGTGTGTGTGTACATAGTTCTGTGTTCAGTCTGACTTCATGTTATTAAGCGCCTAATATAGCCTGAGATTTAATAAAGCGCCTAATAAGCCGTGTGGTCACATTTTGTTAAACAGAAACCAACAAAATCCCTTCATATATGTGCATATTTGTGCATGTGTATGTGTGCATGTCGGTTTGCGTGGGTGTCCCTGTAAAATTACACTTCGACGAAAGAGATCACAAACACTAAGTGTTGGCTTAAAAACTAAGCACTGAGTTCGCTTTGTTGGACTAAAATGCTTGAAGGAGGTGCATCAGCATGACCGCTGTCTAATGACTGAAACAAATAAATGAAAAAAGAAGAAAATAAAATAGATGTGTGGGTGCGTGTTTGTGTGCATCTGTGTGCGTATGTGTGTGTCTGTCTGTGTGTGCATGTGTGCGGATGCGTGCATGTCTGTTGTATTTGTGTCTCTGTAAGTCTGTCTGTGAAATGGTTATGTATATCTGTATAAATATGCATGTTTCTTTTATATTAAATATCACATCGAAAGGGAAAGCGCTTTATCAGATAGACCGATTTCAACGTATCTTATAAATATCTGCAAATTCCTCGGTTTTCAGTTGCTCATGAAAATATTGTATATCCGACCTCTACTAATAATTCGCATTAACTGATTTGTACAAATACACATTGTTGGTCACTAATTTCAGTAATTAATTTGTAGTATTTTATTGATACTCCATTTTCATACTACAACTTACTAAAGAATAAATCTTTATGTGTCAGCCGGCGTCGGATTCGTAAATTAAATATCAGTGAAATATACAGAACTGCGCAATGCATTTAATTAAAATTCCATTTCTTATGCTTATTGTATGTAACCATCTTGCGTACTTAAAGAATAATAATTATAAATTGGATTGTTGGTTAAAATACACGTTTATCTTGTAAATAGTTACAGAATGACGAACTGCAATAGCTAACGCCTCACTAATATATTAGTCAAGATAGAAGGGGGAAATGCGTTGTATATGCAAATTGACAAAGGAAGTTTAATAAAATCGGGAACAAATAGTATTTTTATATTCAATGGTGTATATGTGTAAGCAATCTTTTACTAGTAAGAAATGGCATAAAAAGCCGTGTGTGCTTATAATTCATTATTCGCATGAGCGTAGACTGGAGTCTGGAGGTATTTCATATAGCATTTACAAAGGAACACTAATAACGCCTGACTAATCTATGTGTCTTTGTTTTAATGAATGTGAATGACTGTTTGCTTTGTGTGTTTAAGCCAAGTGCAAACGTACTTAAATACATTATTCATATTATTATTACTCTTAATTCCGCAAATATATTCGCCACAAAATTATCCCTTTGAACATTTTTGCGTTTAGTTGATGTCGTGAATTATGTGATACTTTCTTTTGACCATATTCTTTGTCAATGATGCCTATCACGTACATTCAATTATGTTTGAGAAAAAAATCTGAATTCTACCAGAAAGCAACTGCGGCCATCGACGCTGAATTGTTCTGCATTCAAATCTGATGATTAGCCTATAGATAGATAGATAGATAGATAGATAGATAGATAGATAGATAGATAGATAGATAGATAGATAGATAGATAGATGTGTGTGTGCATGTGCCTGTACGTGTGTGTGTATTAACCAGTTTTAAATTAAGCACGGCCCAGATCCTGTAGCTGACAATCGTTTAAGCACGAATATTCAGACTGATTTATATATCTTATATACTTATATATTGCGAATTGCTATAAGAATGTTTACTTCATACATCACTCTCCTTCAAATAATGGAAGACTCACCACAGATTAAGTTAAAGATCTATAAAATAGAGCTCTGAGAAAAATAAAATGGTTATATACTATATAAATGAACTTGAGATTTATTTTGCAGAAACATGACCTGTTTCTTCATGTATGTGTGTGAGTATATATGAGTATATATATGAACAATTGTGACTGTGTAGTGAGAAGCTTGCTTCCGTGGCACATTAGATAACTGTCTGCTACTATGGTGTCAGTCTAACCAGACTTGAGAATGGATTTCGCTGAGTGAAACTGAAAGAAACCATGGTGTATGTATATATATGTATATATATATATATATATATATATATATATATATATATATATATATATATATATATATATATATATATATATATATATATATACATGGCCACTGGTAGTGAAATTTCTAAAATTTCGCTACCCTATATTCTATGAATATCATTTTACTAATTTCAGAAGTTCATTCGGCATTTCTTCATTTGCTGAAGATTGAAACCGCGCTTGTGCGGTGAATTTGAAAAATTATAAAATATATAATGATGAGATACGTGTTATTCTCTCTCTAGATTATATGTTAATTATGTTAATAGCCACTGGTGAGAACTTCACCTAGCAAATTATTTTATTTGCTAAATAGTGTTCGAAATCTAGGTATGGCCCTAAAAAAGAACAAGGTAAAAGTTTTTATTTTTCACACGCTTCGAAATTGCTCTTAAATGTGGTTTCGTTTGTTTTGACTGCTACTTCTACCATGTAACGCTGCCTGTTCAGGATGGCCTTTTTCTGTTTAAATGTACACTAATTTTATAACTATAAAGGAGAAGGGAGAAAGTTTCAAGCCTATGCTCTTCAAAAGAAAGGAAATCAGAAATAAACAGAGATCAATCATGGCGAATACCGGACAGTGGTAGTCAAACAAGAGAGCTGGGAAGAAGGGGAGATAATAAAGTATGGTGATCCCAAAAGTGGGTGCGCGTGCGAGTGTATGTGAGAGCGTGTAAAGTTGTGGGAATAGGGACTGGTGACCTTGACGTGTGTGGTGTGCATGTGTAGGTGTGTGGATGATGGTGTGGGTGCTGGGTAGTGGTCAGTGCTAGTGTGCGCAGGGTGTTGTGATGTGCTGTGGGGTGGTATAGTGGTGTGTAGCGTGGTGGTATGTGGTGTGGTATGTGGTGGTATGGCGGTGTGTGGAATGGTGGTGTGTGGTGTGGTGTGGTGATGTTGGGGTGTGGGGGAAGCGAGGGAGCAGGAAACAAGGGCGGTGTGTGGTTGAGGTTGAAGGTAAGGGTGGAATGTTTGGGATGTATGGGGTGGGATGGGATGTATAGGGATGGTGGAATTGGAATGTGTAACTATAAAGATTGAGGGTTAAAGGGGGAAGGTGGGTAGGAGTGAAGAGAGGAAGTAGGTGTCAAAACAATAGAGGAGAGGAGAAGTGGGTGCGAAGGAGTGAAGGCAGAATGTATGTGTGAGAGGAGGAGATGAGAGAGGAGGGATTAGATGAAAAGGAGAGGAGTGTTGAGCCATCTGGCGCAAAGGAGCAAAGAGGGAAGATTAATTCCTGTTCACGGCGAAAACGGGAGTCCGGATGGCCCCTGTCCGAGGACAATTCGAACACAGACTGGTGTTTTAAAGAATTACTGGTAGAGGGGGAATAGCGCGAGACTGGGGTTTTCCATTCTGGAGTATCTGGATCGTAGTTGCAAGAGTTTCACCAACAATTTTGTATGTCTTTTTTGAAACGCAGGAGCAATAACGTCTTCGGATTTCTTCCAGCAACAAGGCATCTCGGTTAAACTCCTTTTCACACCAGATTTTCCTCCTGAATGTATGTATTTATGTATGTATGTATGTATTATGTGTATCTGTAATTTGTACAATTATAGCTGGTAAAAAAATTACAAATGTTGTTGAACACTCGGTTATGGATCTTCCATAATGCGATTACTTATTTTAATATGCCTTTTTACAATTAGCATTTACTCCAATCTAATTAAGTGCATCGTATCGGAGGAATGTTTTTCGACGTTGTCAAAACTTAGATGGTCTTCCGTAAATGTGGTTCACTTAGAGGAATTCAACTTGTATGGAATCTAATATTTGCAACAAGTTGTTTCCTTCTGCATACGTTAAAGAGGTGTAAACTAAAACTATAGCTACTCTTCTAACAGAAGAAGAGGTCAAGACTGCTTTGTCTTCCAAAACATTGGACAGCATTATATTAACAACACATTGACATCCCACTTGCCCTCTCGTTCCCAAACAAGTGATCTAATGCACGCATGAAGTTTTAGATCTGCAATTCATTAAAGAAAATATGACTGCCAATATGTAATCAAGAGATATGACTTTGCAATATTTGCTATAACGGAGCAAAGCAGCTGAAATGAAGCTGCCAAATGCCGGCAGATGCAGCACATCTCCAGTAATGAAGATTTTGAGTTCTTTATTGCCTTTTCCATTCATAAAATTTTGTCCAACATTCAATAAGGCCTTTTTTACGAAGATTGCCTGAAAAATTACCACATTTAAGCCACTGATACACGGTAAGCACAAACTGCAAATTTCACAAAGCTTGCAGCTATTTACAAGATCTGCCATGTAAACCCCTTTCTAAAATGAATACTACGACATGAAGTTCTGCATTACCAATCATGAATTGACAAGCAATGGAGATGGGAACAGAAAAATGTGAAGCTGCCCATCCAGACGCCCAACCAGATATAAGTTTTGATCGTGCTTTCCTTATAAATTTCTCTTTCCAAATCTTAATGCATAATGCTCAAATCATGTCACGGGTTGTAGCATACACATATGTACACTTAATATTTGAAATGCTGTAGTTGAATCAACCGAGATTCGTGGCGATCTTTTCACAATAGACCTAAAACACCATTAAATATCTAATCCGCTAGTATGAGAACCTTGCCAAAAACTTCAACCTCAAGAGTGTTATAATTACATTGCCAGTTCATTTTCATGCTATATTTATACGGCGTGTAAATATAGCACTCAAAAGAAGTCTATGATGCAGCTCATATCGACAAGAACCTCCCTGTAAAATATTCAGAACTTGAGAAAAATTACTTTCGCAGTATAACTACGATGAAGCCATTAATCTAGACGCAAAAGTTTTAAGACGGATATCGTATAAATTTGACATGATTATAGCATATGTCAATGATAATGAATATCCACCCGTATATTACCCTTTCCATATTCCTCTTTTGCATCTCCTTTTTCTTCTTCTTCTTCTTCTTCTTCTTCTTCTTCTTATTATTATTATTATTATTATTATTATTATTATCATCATCATCATCATCATTATCTTTGTTATTCTTATTCTTTTTCTCCTCCTTTTTTTTTATTGTTTCATCATTCTATTATTATTGCTATTATTATTATTACTATAATTATTATTATTATTATTATTATTATAATAATAATAATAATAATTATTATTATTATTATTATTATTATTATTATTATTATTATTATTATTATTACTATTATTAATATTAATATTATTATAATTATTATTAGTATTATTGATGTTGTTGTTACTGTTGTTATTCTTTTTCTATTCCCTCTTCCTTCATCATCACCATCATCATCATCATCATCATCATCATCATCATCATCATCATCATCAACATCATCATCAACATCATCATCATCAGTATTAAAGGCATTGAGCAGAGAAAATAGCTAGCACGTCGGATAAGACAATTAGCAACTTGCAGTCAGTCTTTACATTATGAGATTAAAGTCCTCACAGTAGCCCTTGCTTTACATTTATTCAGAATCGATAAAAATAAGTGCCCGTTCAGCACTGGAGTCAGGGTTGTCGCCTTACCCATTGCCCAAAATTACTGGCTTTCTGCCAAAATCTGAAACCATTATTATTATTATTATTATTATTATTATTATTATTATTATTATTATTATTATTATTATTATTATTATTATTATTATTATTATTGAGTGAGTGAGAGAGCAGTGCTTGCCATCAAAGTGACACTGGGCCAAAATATACGAAGCCCAGTATACCCATAATGACTACTCGTCTGATAAGGGTACACCAGGCACATGCATCACAACCATGTGTGCGCGACATGGTGATCTCATATCAAAATAAACAGCGCATGACCTCGCAGGTGGAGCCCAGTTAGACGTTTCTTCAGGTTGAATAGCCCATCCCGATCAAAAGGTCCCTGAATAAGGTTTGTTTAAGGATGTTGAACAAAACACCCATGTTTCCATAGGTGAATTATTCAAACCCCGAAGAATTCCTCTCAACACTTGGCAATGATGCTTCCCCACTACTTCTGATCATGATCAGAGATGCACATATCGTTAGCCACCAAGGGATATGCTCAACTGGTTAAGGTCAAAGTACTAATAACAAATCTGTGGTATTAAGCAGAATATTTGCTGTAGCCCATCTTTATATACCAAGAAAAAACAATGTACATGATAACACTTCGAATCAATTAAGATCAGAATCCATGAGAGTTATTATAATTATTATTGTTATTATTATTATTATTATTATTATTATTATTATTATTATTATTATTATTATTATTGTTCCGTACTTTTATTTTTATAACGTGCTTTCACTTCACTACCTAGCGCAGCTCTGTGCGCCTTGGGTATGTGCTGTGGTTTGCTGTGGTGCTCTTATGTTTACTTTATTGAAAGTGTTTTGCGTAGAATGTGTGCAGTACCCAGTAGTGCAATTTTCTGTATGTTATATATATATTTGTAAGTCCTGGTGTTTTTGTTACGTATTTGTCTGAATATTTTTTTTATTATACCTAAGGCATCTACTATGATAGGAATTGTTTCTGTTTTTAGATGCCACATTCGAGTTATCTCTATTTCCAGGTCTTTGTATTTTGAAAGTTTTTCCATTTCTTTTAGAGAAACGTTGTCATCTGCTGGTATTGATACATCAATTAGAAAGCATTTTTTTCTTCATGATCTTTGACAACTATATCTGGTATATTTGCCTTAATTTCTCTATCTGTGTGTATTGGCATATCCCAGAGTATGGTTGCTTTCTCGTTTTCTGTGACCTTTTCTGGCGTGTGTTTATACCATCTTTTTTTCTGTTGTTATTCAATAGTGTTGGCATAGCTTCCAGTGTATATAGGTCCCAGCTCTGTCGTGTCTGTGAATATATTCCTTCTTAGCCAGGACTGCGCAGCCAGAGATAATATGATTTATTGTTTCTTATCCATCTCCACATATTCTACAGTTACTTGTTATATTTATTTTCATTATGTGTTTTTGGTAATTTCTGGTGGGAAGGCTCTGGTCTTGTGCAGCAATTAAAAATCCTTCAGTCTCTGCTTTGAGTCCTGAGCTTCTCAGCCATTGCTGGGATTTTTATCTGTCTATTTCTTTCGCATTTAGTTTAGCCCAGTATTTACCATGTAGGGGCTTTTCTTGCCATCGTTTTATTATTATTATTATTATTATTATTATTATTATTATTATTATTATTATTATTATTATTATTTTTATGATTATCATCATCATCATCATCATCATCATCATCATCATCATCATCATCATCATCATTGTTATCATTATTATTAAGAAGGTGGTGCGCTGGCAGAATCGCGAGCACGCCGGGTGAAATCATTAGCTATTTCGTCTGGTGCTACGTTCTGAGTTCAAATTCTGCCATGGTCGACTTTGCCTTTCATCCTTTCGGAGTCAATCAAATAAGTACCAGTGACACATTCGGGTCGATGTAATCGACCAGGCTTCAGGCGTGATGCTAATCGTCATCCGTTTTGATTTTAAATGAGAGAAGTTGATTGTTATTACCTTAAGTTGGATTGCGATTGGTCGAGGAATGTTACTTGGCTTACCATCCCTGCATGATATGGAAAAAAATGTGTTAACTGATTCGTCACATGTATTCAAAAGAACATTGTTGCTGTGAATTTTCTTGCCTTTAACCCCTATTTTTCTGTTTTCTATTTTTCATTTCTTCTTTTCCTCCATTTTCTTTTTTTTTTCTTTTTTCCTCTTTTATTTCTTTTTTTCTTTTTTCTGTCACACGATATTGTAAATGAACAAACTGGTGTGTTTATTTTAATGACCTTCCAACGTATACAGTTAATTCACTGCCTAAGTGTCGGTGACAAGAAATGGAAATACAATTGAAATAACAATAATAGTAATAATAATTGTGATAATAATAATAATAATAATAATAATAATAATAATAATAATAATAATAATAATAATAATAATAATAATAATAATAACAACAACAACAACAATAGCGGCTACAATAAGGGTGGAGCACTTATAGAAAACAAGCACTGCTTGGAGCCACTCGAATAGTCCGGATGGTGCCCGAAAATTAGGGAGTGTTACCTTAGTTTACTGGTAGTGAGCAGTTGGCACCTTAGTTCTTCTCCATCGTTAGAAGCTGTGCAGAGACAATAAGTAATAATAATAATAATAATAATAATTATAATAATAATAATAATAATAAAAATAATAATAATAATAATAATAATAATAATAATAATAATAATGATAATAATAATAATAATAATAATAATAATAATAATAATAATAATAATAATAATAATAATAATAATAATAATAATAATAATACTCATCAATAAGATGATCTTAGAAGATTGTCACAAGCGACACAAAAACTTGTCAATAGCCTGGATAGACTATAAAAAGGCCTTTGATAGCCTACCACATAGCTGGATTAGGAAATGTCTGGAAATGTATAAAATAGCTCCTACTCTGCGAAACTTTTTATCTGTAAGTATGAGATCATGGAGAACCACACTGATGTTGAACAATGACAATGAATCTCTAAATGCTGGAGATGTAAGAATTTCATTGTGGCATTTTCCAGGGTGACTCACTATCACCACTCCTCTTCTGTCTAGCCCTAATACCGCTCTCAAAATTGCTCAATGATGCACAGTATGGTTATAAAATATTTGATAAAAATATAAATCATCTCATTTATATGGATGATTTAAAGCTCTTTGCAAAAAATGACCAACAACTCAAAGGCCTACTAGCGATTGTTAAACAATTCAGTGATGACATCAGGATGCAATTTGGCATTGATAAATGTGCAAAAGCTATCTTTATCAAAGGAAAAATGACAAATACATCTAATGTGAACCTTGACCAGCAAAATGTCATAAAAGAGTTAGAACCAGCGGAGAGCTACAAATACCTAGGGGTAATTGAAGGGGACAATATCAAGCACTCAGTGATGAGGGAAAGGATCAGAAGAGAATGTTATCGCAGGGTGAGAGCAATACTGAAGACAGAGCTGAACGCGAGAAACAGGATCGAAGCGATCAATGCTCTAGCCATACCAGTCGTGACTTACAGTTTCAACATCGTTAACTGGTCAATTACTGAAATATGTAATGTTGACAGAAAAATACGAAAACTGTTGACAATGCATAGAATGCACCACCCTAAGGCAGATATAGAACGTCTTTATCTGCCAAGAAAAGAGGGAGGTCGAGGACTACTACAGCTGGCATTATCAATGAAGGTAGCCACAATTGGCCTAGACGCCTATATGAAAAACTCTGAGGACTGGATGCTAAAACTTGTCTTAAAATATGAAAGCAAGAAAGCATCTTACTCAGTAACAAAACAGGCAAAGGAATATCTAAGTGAATTCCAATTGCAACAAATTCAAGAATTAGACGAACTAGAAACACCTACAGAAAAAGCTAAGCGCTTGAAAACCCGTGCTAAAATTGCTGCCTTAGCTATTATGACTGAAAAATGGCATGGAAAACCTCTCAATGGCAAATACCCAAAGAAAGCGAATAATGCAGATATTGACAAAGCCCTTACCCACCAATGCTTAATGGCCTCTGGATTGAAATCAGAAACAGAGGGGTTTATCATAGCAGCCCAAGATCAATG
>NC_142934.1:100967662-100980162 GCF_046866305.1 Octopus bimaculoides | reverse complement strand
CACTGCATGCAGATGTTACATTTCTGATTTAATTTTCATATCAGTGAAAGCAATCATCAACTCCGTATTGATGAAAAGATGTTAATGAAATTACGATTCTCTAGTAATTACTTTTCTGTACATTGCCGTTAGTGTTATGAAATTTCATGTTATGGACGATCAATAAAAATTAACTGCTACATATTAAGAAATGTAACTCCATGCTTAATACGTGATCACTAATTTGTTCATGAATCCCTAAATATCTAAATATACACATACATGCATATATACATACATACATACATACATACATACATACATATATAATACATAGAAACGCATATATATGTATATATAAGTGTGTGTGTATGTGCGTATGTAAGCAAAATGGTCAAATCTGGGGGACACAATCGAAGCATTTGATGTCAGTAGCCAACGAATGGAATTGGTGTAGCTAATATACCGTCTAAATACGTGCACGTCATCGCCCACAGTATAAATGTATTCATCGATATTATCCAAACCTAGGACACTCTGTACTTTATTAATAATTCCTAAATTCGATGGTTTAACCAGGGTGGTTTTATTAAAGTCTATCACACACAGCTTTAATATGTGTATCTCTGTTTGTACGGGCTTCTGTGCTTAAGGCGTAGTATATATGCTTCATAGGCTGTGACTATCTAAGAATATTTGAGATAGTTAAAATTTTCACCAGTAGTAAGAGGTTTTACACATATATATTAAATATCTGATTCGCACATATGCTCTCTCAAAGGATATTCAATTGAAAAGGTAATGAAATAAATTAAACTAACGTACCCTATGGGATTAAAGACCATCTTCATAAATATTTGCTATCCTTAATTTCTTTATAAAGCCTTTGTAATTCATAAAAGAAAATTTCAAATATCATATTGGTTTCACATTTTGGCACAAGCCATGATTCAACAGCTACCTGTCTTATGGAACTTCGAAAGCACGAACGTCAATGCCGATCACGTCGGAATTTGAACTCAGAACGTATAGAAATGGACGAAATACCTCTTTTTATTTTGTCCAGCGTGCTAACGATACTGGCAGCTCACCGCATTAAGTTCAAATATATCCATTACCTTTTACTTGTTTCAGTCATTAGACTGCGATCAATCTTTCAACTCCTGTACTTATTTTTCAAAACCTGATACCTAATCTATCGGTTTCTTTTGTTCAACCACTAAGCAACAGGGACATAAACGCACCAGACCTGGCGCAAAGGGAAACAAACACACACATACACAGGCACATACACACGCATTCACACACACAACAAACACACACACACAACAAACACACCCACACATGTACACACACATGCACACACACACATATAAATATATACTCGCGACGGGCTTCTTTCAGTTCCCTTCTAAAGATTTCCTATCACAAGGCTTTGGTCGGACCGAGGTTATAGCAGAAAACACTTTTCCACGTTGCCACACAGTAGTACTGAACCCCGAACCATGCGGTTAGGAAGCAAGCTTGTTTCCAAACAGTTACGCCTGCGCCTGTATTATGTTAAATTTCCATGCATGCAAGTCCGTTTTTTAGTATACTCTTTAAAACACATCTGTGTTTTCTTGAGCGAGACTGTTTTATCAGCAGTGAAGAGAGAATGACCAGATTGAGGAGCGTTTCGGTGAAATATCAGCGAATTGATTCACTAATATTTGGCATTTCCAGGCCGTTTTGTTGTAGAGCATTACTTGAAGGAATATGTGGCAATTAAACTTTGTGTATAAGTTTGCACTGTCCAAACATTATTCACACTTATCTTTTCCATTGCAATAAAGTGGAATATATATATATATATTTTTTGTATTTTACCTAGACAAACGAACGTATTCTTCGAAAAAGATAGTATTTTATGCAGTATTTCTTACGGCTTGAAATAGTATTCAATTATACTTTAAAGCACAGCCTATCATTTGAAACATATTGGGATAAACCATGCTCAAAAAAAATCTTCGTAGTAAGTAGTAAATGCTTTATCTCAAGAATAACGTGATAAGGTCTATCATGGAACTAAACAATAAACTTTATTATAGAAGAAAACTATTAATTCTTCCCTGACTGTCTAACAGTAATTATAATATGGTTTGAACTCTAAAGCTCAAGATGTTGAACTTCTTGATAATTTTAAAATATTAATGTATTATGTAAGATTATTATTGTTCCAATTGCATACCGATATGATTGCCTTCATTAATGACCGAGTAGTTGTCATTGACAATTGAAAGACGGTAATTCTACGTCATGCTTTAGTCAGCTATCTTCGTTTCGTTAAGTAACAGATATACATGTTAATTGGATAGAAATTGGAAAAGAGAACAGATTTCATTCTTCATAGAAGAAAACGAATCTGCTTAAATAAAATAGGAATAAGAGAAAACAAGTTTGGTTTATTTGAAGTATTTAATGACGCAAAAAAGACGTTGAGGGATAAGATGGATATATTATCTATGAAACGTGCGATATTGGCCAATTTTAAATTTTACGGATTAAGATATTCAGTATCACATAATATGTTTGTAGTTAGTGTCAACCAGAACGAGGAAAAGCTTTGTCAATATTTCGTAGACACGTAAAATATATTGACTTTACAAGTCGGTTTCTAGTTTTCTCTAGCTTATATTTTATCTGTGAGGTTAAAATATTTACATGTATTGAAAGTGAAGGGAGAGGCAAGATAAGAAAAAAACAAACAAAATTCATACTAAATAGCAATTAGTGAAATCGTCAAAAGACATGAAACATAAAAACAACTTAATTAACAAACACGCAAATCTTTAAGAAGTGAATCTATGATAACGACTATAACAAGTATCAGGCGTGTGAATTTAGACATATGATTATATAGATAATGCAATTTAGGATTTTAATTAGGAAAATGATCGATATGGCAGCTATATACGCTTTCGTTCAATGCCATAGCGTCTCCCTCACTAGTTTTGTACATTGACACATTTTCCAGTTTATTGCTCTTTTTCATTCCTGCCGCCGATACAACCATCCTCACAAACACACTCCCTATCGCTTCTATCATTACTACCACCATCACCACGACCATTACTACCACTACCATCACCATCGTTATTGTTGTTATCATCGTTGTTGTCATTATTATCATTACGAATTAGGGAATTAGCAAAATACCTGTTGATATTTAATTATTTTTCAGATAATTGTATTTTTGGCTTTTTTTTCCAGATATTTCACATAGACTCAAATCCATAACTGGATTTTAGAATCCCGGTATAACAAATTCATCAAACTTGGCTATCTTATTTCTAGATCTTCATAAATACCTTTCACACTTACGTACCTGAATATCATCTATCTAAATATTCAATCAAGCATGTCATATTCGCTCATCAACAATAAATTCTCGCATATATTCTTTTCTCTTTATTTATCGCAATCCTGTATTCACGCGGGATCTGCAGAAAACTTCCAGTGTAATTGACACATGGTGATAAAGTAGTCCTCATTTCAAAATGACGGAGTGAAGTTACAATATATTTGATCGAGCACCATTTGTATCAGGATTCGGATGGTTAATAAAACAATAGCGACATCATTAAATGTGATTTTCAGCACATTCGACCTTCATTTGCTAGGTACTGCCATAATCACCACTCCTTCACACATATCTCATATTCATTTGAGCCCACAGACATTCGCCGATTGGGAATGTACATCCTGTCACTATACACTATACTGGATACTTGACATTAGACTTCAACATCATGGCTGATCACAATGTCGTCTGAAAGGAATAGACCAATATTAGTATTTCCCACAAAACTCTCACATAGATTCCAATCTCTTATGGAGTTCAGGGATCGCTTATACATTTACGGTACAGTCATATATTAATAGTACCTATATACCAATACTAACTTAATATGCTCAAAACTACTTTTCCAACAAGTTGTTCTATTTTAAATTATTACGTATCTAGCTATGATACATGGATCTTTATTGTATTACATGCATGTTGTAACTACTTTTAATCATATTTTTCTCTGTTTAAATTCGTTTATATTTAGTTAACAGCGCTGCCTGTCTAGCGAGACTAATATTTCACAGAATTGACTGGAACTTGAGTTCTGCAAGTAGCCATTTAGGTATAATTGCGTAATATTCGTTCATTTCATGAAATAAGAGAATAGATTCATGTTTTCTTATCAATTGAAGCACTACACTGTACAAACTTTAGCTATGCCAAGTGATAATTCAGTTTCCAAAATACGAAAAATCACAATATTTCCTAAGCAATTTGGATTAGCTGTGATGTGATATTTATATACATAGAGCACAACTATAACACAACAAAATAACCTCTCAGCGCCAATAAATAAGAACATTTTGAATTCTGGGATTATATTATGTTGAGAATGTTGAAAAACACACAACAGGGTTGTAGGTATTCCACTGCGCCCAACGCCATAAAAGAGATTTTATCGAATATTCAACCTATTACACTAAGTATAATGAATGTTACATTCAACAGTAAACAATCATTTCAGAATACAGCCCATCAAATATTAAAGATGATGTGATGAAACAATTTCATTATGATATAACAGAATCATAAAAAATCCATTCCAAATTATAATTTAATTATGAATGGATACACGAATTAGATAAGTAGATTCAAGAGCAGGAACACAAATACTTGAAAAGGTATATCAATCCAGCTGTAAACATTGTCTTTTGAACACAATTAAAGGTATAATGATTTTGAAGAAGCAATGTATAGTTAATGAGAACATTGTAAATTCCATGATATTCCATACCCTATCGAGTAGAAGTATGTGAAGGTATCACGGACAAAAGACTCAAATCTCCACTAAGGAATTGTACTCAATATCTCATCACATCACTGATATGTTCTGCAAAATTATATTTCTATGCATTATAATGTACAAATTTCTTTCTATACTGCATTGCTATTAATGGCTACGCAAATGTTAGATTCTACTGGCGATGATTTAGCAGATTTGTTAGAATTTCGGATGATGTACCTGGAATTAACTACTTTTTGGTGGGAGGGGAGTCAAATCCTGGCTGAGTCACTTTTGCTTTTTATTTACCTGAAGTTGATAAATTACGCACCAATTTAGTACGGTGAACAGGGTTATTAGATGAGTGTTGGGTTAGATACACCAGGATTGTTTTTATTATTTGCGTTCTTAGTTCAAATCCCGGCGTAGCCTAGTTGGGTAGAAAGTATGTAATTACTCATCTATTTTAGCACCACCTCTCATCGCTGAGAGATTTCAAGGTGTCCACTCTTCTGCGAGGATGTATTTCGAAAGTACTTTCCTCCTACCTTTTCCCAGACTTAAAACCCCTAAAAACAGTCTATGAGTATAAGGATCACCTCTCCGGCCACTCAACCAGTAACGTGTCATGCATTGCTATATCAACGTCACAATACAAATGTAATTTTGGATATGTTCGTTTCGTATGGCTATATGACATTAAAATACTTAAATTGTAAATCATATGTTGTTCTGGAACGTGTCTTTCTTTCCACAAGCCATAATTATATAAGATACTTGAATGTGTCATACATATTTGGTGAGCTCTATATCCAGTTGCCACAAAAAAAAATCCTAAATGATGACAAGTCTACAGCCTGATAATGTTTGATAAGTAGCCTCTAGGTCAAGACTCACTTAGTAGTCTCATGACCTAGCGGCAACTTGCTTTCAACCGACTCATTTTTTCAAGCAGTGCACAATATCATCCAATACATCTCTCTATTTTCAAGAAACGAGTGAGCGAATTTTAAGTCAAATTAAACTCTCTTCTCTAGCAAGTTGAGCAACATATTTGAAGGTTCTTCGTTGACTTTTCTGCAGATACGTAGATAAGACCGCTCACATTTTCCAAAGTCTACTAAATGTCTTTTGTTTCACTTTTTAATCATCTCTTTTATTCCGATTTATTTACACCTAGCAATAACAAACTATCGATAACAATACTTTGATACCAAGAAATGAATGCAAAAAAATACTTTTTAATATTAGAAGGCTAGATGAAAGAGAGCAAAATATTTTTCTTACGAGACAGAGCACACACATTTATAGTTATTGCATCTAATAGTATACTGATACACAATCCTTCTATTTGCATTTTTATGACGTTTACGTCTATGGAAACATGTACAAGTTTAACAATACTAATCACTAGAATTTTATTTGCCGAATGTGTATAATGAATGGCTGCAGCACAATTTAGGTCACTCAAATCGAAATTCAGTATCAGTCATCTTAAGAGAATCATTCAAATACAAGCAACTACTTTTAATACGTGTATGTCTATCGTTTTAATTATACTTTACGACAATGAAGCCCACTATGCAAGTAGGTTTGGTAATTTCATGTTTAGGGGAAATAATTGAAATAAAAAGTTCTATAAATACGCAGATGTCATTATGTAGCTGTCATTTACAGTGAATCATATAATATTGAGTGTTTTCTTTTATATTTTAATTGGCTCCGATTTATAACTGCTTAAAATATTTCTTGTTTGTGTTTCTTATCGTATGATATCCTAAATGCATTTAGCTTGTTATTTTCTTTTATTTTCCTGATTTATAATTTAATGTTTATAAATTGATTAGATTTAACTTGATTGTGCCAATCCTTCTGTGTTTTATATATCAAAAACTACATTTATTCAGTACCAAATTAAGGTATCAAAAACAATATTGGGTGCAGGATGTATCACATGACGTGAAACGTGATACCGAGGCAATCGTCTAAGTATGCATTGAACGATGTAATGGATTAATGAAGTAAGTCACTCATGTAATCTGTAGATGAAGCTTTTATTACAACCAAGACAGATAGCATTAAAATTAGTAACATTAATAGTATTTGTAGTAAATTGAATTCTGGGGATAATGAGTGTATTAATTAAACTTCAAATTACTTTGGATTTCAAGATCTTTGTTTTAGTGAACGAAGAAAAGCAATTACTAATTTTATGAGGAGCTGGGAGCATTCAATTTTCTTTCAACAATATATGCTGTATAATTAATTTAACACCACAAACTTGCTTACACAAGCTAACACTTGGACTTTTATACATACATAACAGCATGTAGGAACAGGTGTGTATGTTAGTGGAATGTTCGTTATAATGGATGATTTTATATATCAATTAAAAGCTATTTTTTTTATTTTTTCAAATTCTAAACAGTTCTCTACTTGGATATATGGATTCCCATACGAGAAATCTTCGAAAGACCTGATTTTCTATAATTTAGATTAGTACTTTATATGAGCTGTATGGTTCTGATATCGGAGCAGTTCAAAGATTTTCATTTCAATGTGTCCATACATGCAGATTTGCAAAAATGAAACATTCCCGCAAAGGTATAGAAGTTGTGTCAATCAATCTCTTCAAGAATCTTGTGAATATAACTTAGTGGTTCGGCAAAAGAAGCCGATAGTATAAGTACTAGGCTTACAAAGAATAAGATTTAGAGTCTATTTGCTCGACTAAAGGCGGTACTTCAGCATGGCCGCAGTCAAATTACTGAAACAAGTAAAAGAAAAAAACAAAGAAAAAAAATTAAATGTACGGTGAGAGGCTTGCTTAGCTAGCGCAATATGAGAACTCATATATGTATTTGGTAAGGCGAAAAGCAGGCAGAATCGTTAGCGTGTCAGGCGAAATACTTAGCGGTGTTTCGTCTTTAGGGTTGGAGTTCAAATTCCGCCGAGGTCGACTTTGCCTTTTAATCTTTTGCGGTTCGATAAAAAAAAAAAGAAACAGTTAAGCACTGAGGTCGATGGTAATTGACTTACCCACGAAATAGCTGGCCTTATGCCAAAATTGAAATCAATATTTATGGGCATAAAATGCGTCATTATCTTAGAAAGTAATTATTAAGAAACGTTGCATCTTTGCGCAATGCAAAATGATTGACGAAGCGACAGTCATCCCATTTGTAAAGATTAAAATAGAATAAATTGTAAAATTCTATATTAGCAAATAATGCTTGGAACGAGTTTGTTTTCTCTGATTAAAGAAAAATAAAACCTTAAGGAAATAAGAAAGCATAATGGTGAACATAGGGTCATGGTATATACACTTATTCTAACATTACACTTATATTTCCACAGAACTCTTGAGTAAGAGAAAACATCTCTGAGAAGAAAAGTAGAAAATAAAACTTATACTTACATATGGATATATATGAAGAATTAATACATAGGTACAAAAATACACGTATACCGCACACGAACGCACTCACGCACGTACACATGCACACACACATATACGCTCAGATATATGTATATATATACGTGTGTGTGTGTGTGTGTGTGTGTTTATATGTAAGTATTTCTTGATGAATATATGAAAGTCGATACCAGCGATTTTATATGTGGCTGTGTGTGGCTATGTACGTCTCTAAGATTGAGTACATGAATGATATGTAGGAGAGTAGATGGGGTGTGAGAGAGTATTTATGTTACATTCGAAGACATCAATTCTCTAATATGATTGGAAACTAATTCAGTACACAGAAAACGTATATGTTCGTTTTTATAGCAAATTATATTAATGTGTTGAATTTCAGAAAGTGCAACGATGTGGAATTACAAGTAGACAATAGATTCAGCGGTCATCAATGTCTTTAAACGGGTTTTGCGCCTAACATAGACACATTGTGGCCATATATCTTTATATCGATAATTTCTCGGCAAGATATGACTAATGAGAAAATTGTTAGTCTGAAATATATATGTTGCTATAAAGTATGTGTAAGCTAGTGAAACGTTAATTAATATTATAGAATAACGAGTTGTGTTGTCGATTGATAGGACAGTACATATAACAATATCTTTATTTCCAATGTGTATATTTCTAACTTTCTGTCTTGTGTTGTAGTATTGCCATTGTCAATATCGATTTTTCACTCATAAGGGTCGATAAAACAAGTAATAGTATTACACTGGACATTTTTTCCAATCTAGACTGCTACGTGTAGATGAAACACTATAATGATTCTCTTCACGAATGAAGACATCACGCGCCCTTGAAAATATTCAATAAGGAAAATGGACAATACACCTATAAGACATGATCATAAGTATGTGTCATTTATACATACCCACACACATATATATTCACAAAGCGAAAGATGGAAAGCACATACCTTAAAAATGAAAGCTATAAACAGGAAAGGTTAAAATATGGAAGAATCATTCGAGAATTCTACATGAAAGAATTATCGTTGACGTTCAACAAATTGCAGCAATCTAGATTTTTTTTTTTCTCAGAAACCAACCACTTCTTTGAAAGAAGAATTCAAATGGATATCAAATACAAGGAAACTTATAGACATACATGTATATATATGTCCGTGAGCGGGATGTACGTGTGTTTCTGTGTGCATGAGTGAACATGTATTGGGGAACGGAACAACTTTACGTGGTAGTAGTTATACAAATGATGGAAATCTACATTGCTTGTATAAATACATGTATGTATTTATGTATGTATGTATGTATGTATGTATGTATGCCTCTTGATGTACGTATGTGTGCGGATGTATGTATGTATACATAAATAAATGTATACGATATGCATGTACGAATGCATGCTGATGTGAGTGTGTTCGTGTGCGTGTATGTGTGTGGGTATGACGTGGCTTAGTAGTTATGGTATTCGGCTCACGGTCCGAAGTTCATGATTTCCACACACGGAGACACCTTGTGTCTTTGAACATAACATTTTCTTTCACATTGCTCCAGTCGATTCAGCTGGCAAAAATGGGTAATGAATAGTATATTGTGGTTGAAAAACGAAATACGGTGCGCTTACTAGCGATTAATATGTGCATGTGTGTGTGTGTGTGTGTGTGTGTGTGTGTCTGTGTGTGTGTGTGTGCGTATGTGTGCGTGTGTGCGCGCGTGTGTATGTATTTGTATGTATGTGTCTATTTGTTTGTATGTATCAGAATACAGTTTATTTAATCTACTGTGTAATTTTTAAGAACAAAGTAATTGTAAATGCGAATTATTTCCAAAATGTCCACTTTACCTATGTATATATACCCATACTTATAGTATTTCTTGTACTATTCATGCTTTTCGAGCGACATTTGACATAAAAGGAAAAGGCAACAAACTATCCCATTCCAAAATGAGAGTATGTCTAAAAAATTAAAAAACTTACGGCTTAGAGATAACAGAGAAATCAAAATAGCTCCTCACAAGTTCCACCATTGTCTCAAGAAGGCCTCGGAATCTGGCGTATACGTTCCTCACTATGCCACTGGGAAGACCTTCGAGCATCTTCATGATCTTGGCCACCAACTCGGCGTTGGTGCTGCAGAAAAATTCTCCGTCAACTCCTCACTCTTACCGAAGCTGTGACAAGAAGCTGAACCTTGCTAATTTATATAAGGCCTTCCAAAATTAACTCTCTCCAGTCAGGGTCTGACTACAGTCTACAGTAGCTTCACATGGCCATCTATCTGAATACTGCCTACGTAGCTGTTCAAAGATGAAGAGCGGCTTGACTCCACCCTCACTGAAAATACACACATAGACAATCCTTGGTTTAGAGAACTTGGTTTTCCCGATGTAAACGTCGCATCTTACAGCATTTACATTATTCACAGAACATTAAGAAGCAGTCATGATGTGGGGATTTTTAAACCCGGTGCCAATCATGAAAGGGATGTTTGTAGCCCAAACATCCCGTATAAGTCGTATAGTTTTTTTCCTTCTTTTCCACTTCGTTTTAATATATATTTGCACTTTTCTCTAACAATGATATAGAGTTAAACAATCATATTTCCTTGTTATACCTTATCAATGAACTAATTGTTGCCAAGGTTTTCAAACATTTGAATGGAATTTTATGGTTTAATGAAAATAAGGTTGTATACTTATTTAATCAGCATAGGTGTAACCAAAATTCACTCAGATAACACACGATTTAGAATGAGAAAATGCCTTCGGAGTAAATGGAGAATGTGTAATTATATTAGATATTATCCAATTTGCCAAAAGGGTAAGCATTACAAAATTCTCAAATAGACTATTTGTCTTAATACAAATATGTATTAAAAGTTAGAAAAAGTTCTTCATAATTTGTTAATATTCTTCGAGTAAATTCTTCTTCGAAATATCGTATAAACCTGTGGCGATTTTCTCTACGGGACGTAACAAATAGTTTCTTGTTGGAGCTCAACGACTACGAAGTTCCCTCCGGCATTATAAGATTTACATACAGGATCAAAATGTTGTAATCAAAGGGCATATAAACATAGTTTAGCCTAATCGCAGGAAGAAAAAAGTACCTTTCAATACGATGAATTCTGCAAAGAAATCGTGTGCAGTAATTTGTATTATATGTATCATATTCCAAGTTAGTCGACACTAGTTCTATATGCAGTTTCATAATTCATAGCGTTCATAAGGTTACTAATAAACACAGGCACACACACTCGCACCCACGCACGCACATACACTCACACGCTCAAACAGAAACACATACTCACACACGCATGTGTGTGTATGGGAGCGATTGTATTCATCTGTCGCATGCGTATGCTTGTTATGCTTCTGTGTGTGTGTGTGTGCGCGCATAAGTATATTTCCATTACATAATTCATGTCCAAGAACACGCTGAGAACACGTCCATGCCATAAAGTCTTGGAGATTTAGTGTCCTTCTGAGGATTGTCATGAAATTCGAGTTCCATTAACGATCTTCCTAAGAATAATTACATACATCATCAAATAACTATCGTAATAATAATAATAATAATAATAATAATAATAATAATAATAATAATAATAATAATAATAATGATAATAATAATAATAAAAATAATACTAATAATAATGACAATGATAACGATGATGATGATAATGTTGATATTAATATTCCTAGTATTATTAACTACTATCATTATTATCAATATTATTATTACTCTCATTATTTTCAATATTATTGTTATTATTATTATTATTATTATTATTATTATTATTATTATTATTAATATTATAATTAGTATTATTACTAATAGTAGTATTCTTATTACCATAATTGCGAATAGAATTGTAATTAATATGATAATGTGATCACAAAATTATTGGTGTTAGTGTAGCTATCTGGTTTTCATTGTTTTTGTTGTTGGAGGCAATGTTATTAATATTCACGCAGATCTCAGTTTACTAGTTTTAGCATTCCATTTCAGCAAAATATATGAACATATTCAACTAAATTAACAATTAATGGGATTCAATCCACGTCATTCCACGACTGTCCTCACAATTATATGCGAAATCTCAGAATTATTAACATAATCTGTCAACAGTTTATACATCACAGCCGTTCTACTACTACTACAACTACTACTACTACTACTACTACTACTACTACTACTACTACTGATAATAATAATAATAATAATAATAATAATAATAATAATAATAA